>NW_022711099.1:225350-255341 GCF_011630105.1 Anneissia japonica
GAACCATAATAATAAAAGGAAGCCAAAACAAATATATATATATATATATATATAGTATTGTGTAAGGCATATAGTTTATATAGATATAGTGCATCTTGAAAAAATGAAACAGATAAGTTCTACAATAGTATAAGCTAGAGTGAAAATACCAACAATAATATATAATGATTAGGCCTAATAGCATAATAATAATAATAATAATAATAATAATAATAATAATAATAATAATAATAATAATAATAATAACAACAATAATAATAACAATAATAATAAAAATAATAATCATAATAAAAACAAAAACAAAAACAAAAAAAACAAAACAAAAAACAAAACAAAATAATAATAAAACCAGAATAAATAGTAATAAAATTATAACTAAAAGTGACCGAAAACTAAGAAGAATATTTAGCGGCAGAAGGAAAATTCACTAATGAATCATAAGTCCTTATTGAGGCCGTGAGTGTGTGTTTTGAGTTTTTAAATCCATTTTAGTTCTTTTCGTTGTCTGTGTTCCGTAGAGCGGAAGTTGTTGGCTATGAGAGTGACTTTGAGATGGTGGATATTGATGATCAACTACCGTACCGTATTCTTTCTGATGTTTGCACGCTGCTCTAACCAAATCCAGTCAGCCAAGACTGCGACCTTATATAGCGCAGCGTACAATTTTTTTTTTTTTTTTTAAACCTGTTTATTGCAGATCTTAATAAATTTGAACGCTAACTTGCCACTTCTAAAATATTTTGAGGGGATACATCAAAAACCAATTCAAATTTGCGCAAAAATCTCTAGAAAAATAGGTGCACATGTTTCATCTGTTTCCTTCCTTCATCCATGTTATGTCTGTTCAGAATTTATTCATAAAACTTCGTAAGTTTTAAAAGCAAAAGCAAATAAAAAAGTATACAACACATGTTTGTAGGCTAGAACAAGCCAGTCGGCTATTCTCGCGGCTAGTAACAGCATTAGTGCGCCTACATTCCTGATTTGGCAGCGTACAAAGAATCAAACTATGTAGGACTGACCTTGTGTCTGCTTCTCCCAATACCTACTTGTTGGAATGTTTCTTACTGATTTCACTGTTACTAGGCAACTTGCAGTACAAGCAACTTTCTATTTTGTTGCCTATTTTAAGCAGTTTATTTCAATTAATGACAAAGTAAAAGCATCAATACAGAACTGCGTGAATTAATTTTATTGTCTTAATTGTTAAAAATTTTAATAAACATATTTTTTGATGTGGGTATAAAATTTAGTTTTAATACATTCTATCTACCTATAAAAGGAGAGTGGCTGCAAAGGCAATCTATACACAAATACATAATAATAACGCTAAAGCGTAAAGTACGATATTGCCAATATTTTCATTTTTCGAAATAATACGTTTTTCAAGCATAGCTCTTCATCTATTCATGTTTTAATCTTGTACATTATACAAACCATAAAACCAAACCCTAAAAATACAGTTACTAATGAATGATTATTAAAATCAATATCACAATCATAAATGACATTAATATACTTTATTATTTGTGAAAAAATTCTCATAAACCTTATAAAAGTAAAGTAGGATACAAAATATAGCGCAATTAATATTAAAAAATATGTTATCCTTGTTCTTTTCCATTACTATTATTATATATTTATACTCATAAATGTTATAAAAGTATAGTAGGATACAACAATATGGCCAGCACAATTGATTCTAAAAAAAAACATGTAATCTTTTACATCTGACTTTTATTGTATTTATACAATTAATGTTCGTTGATTCAACGTCGGTTCAAACGTTATTCCATTCTGGAAAACTAAAAAAAAAAAAAAAAGAAAAAGAAAATCACACAATGAACTTGATTGCTTGAATGCTTAATTAGCATAAAACACTGGACACAGCGAGCGTGGAGTGCTGCTACTGCTGCTGTGTAGACACTGACTGTGTTAATCATAGGCATAGGTGTAGGCCTAATTATAAACAAACAAGTCATCGGACTGATATACGTTTATTAATTCAACTGAATTATCTTTCCATGATTAAACTGACTAAACCCTGTCTCTCTTACTGTGTACGTAAACGATCACAAAAACTTCACACTACTGTATGTATTGTCTAGGCAAGTCACTCGATCATCGTCGAGACGATTCCTTGATCAGCTGCTCGCCAAAAATGACAGACTGGTCATGAATTTTAATGAGTTGGTTAGAAAATGCTACCAAGCTACTGAAAAAAGTGATCAGCCTCGTTTTCACCTGATTTTCCTGTCTCATCATATCATGTTTTATTTCTATAATTATTGTTACATCTCAACATTTTGAATTTTTGAACATTTTTTAAGCCATATATTGCAACTTGTCTCATCCACACCCCACACCAACTGGGTCATTGAGGCTTTCAAAATCCATTTGATTTTGCTGATACAACACTAGTATTCAATGCACAAATTTGAAACAGAGATCAATGTGATATGCCCAGTGGCGTATCTAGTGGGGGAGGGGGGCCCACTCCCAGACGCGCCCCTAAGAATCATGGGCAAATTGTTAAAAATCACCTAAAATCACCTTATTTGCGATTTAGCGCCCCCTCAACTGATCATCGAGCCCTCCCACTTCACCTTCGCGCCCCACATGAGCTCCCCAACTTCAAGACTCCTAGATACGCCACTGGATATGCGCTCTTCTTAAGCATCTTAAACGACAAGACAAGATCTCTTAACAGATACTTTTTCCTTAAGACACGTAACACGTTTGAATAAATACCTTTTTATAAAATATTTTAATCAATATAATACTTACAACTGCAGCTGGTAAATCATAATACTCTTTAGATTCCTTCTTTCGTCTAAAGTAGCAGTACAAAACCACAATCAACATCCCTACAATAGCGAGAACTGCAGTAACAAGCCCTACTACAATTCCAACGACAGAGCTACCCGAACTAAATACAAAGAAAAAAAAAGAAAGTGAAAAGAAACGGTTGTGGAAAATACTTTAATTGTTGTCTATTTAAACATGATTGGGTTCATTCAATTGCAATGCTTGATTAATAACAAGAAAATACTTTACATTACATATTTCTAATTACAATACATATAATAGGGATTCAATATTTAATAGAATATATTATGATATACTTCATTACAACTTTTGTATATGTTATTGTTATTTATATATATTTGTAAATAACTCAAATCAATCCCTGTGAAAATTTATTTTTTTCATCCCTTTTTATATATATATATTTTTCTTTCCTTTTTTTAAATATTTTTCTTGTTCATATGTCTGTCAATGAAACATTTCTATTCATCTTGGGTGCTAATGACTCGGAAATCGGAAGAAAACCACCCCTGTCGAAAGCCACCCTTGTCGAAAGCCACTCATCAATGGATTATACCATTGTAAGGTGGGTGCACACAATGGGGTGTTTGTCTTGATGTTGGTCTACAATAGGTTTTGGCTGTAGTGCTAGGAGTTTTTTGTGTCAGACCTCTTTTATTCTTTTGTGTATTATGAATTACAAACTGGGTGTAGCCTACCTAAGCATAAACATTTAGTACTCCAAATGCAAAACTGGATAGCTTCTCTTAATTATGCAATTGAGTGGTTTCTAAAAAAAATGTTTTTTTTTTACAGTCAACATTTCATTTACTCTTTTTTCAGTGTCATTTCATCTTTCTCACTTTTCTTATTTTATTACAAACAATAAGCAAATAAATATTATTTTCCTTTCTTCTTTATTACCAATGACAAATATCTCTTTATTTATTACAGTATTTATTTACTTTATTTACTATTAGTAGCATTTATTTATTAACATAAAGTAAAGTAAAAATTTAGAATATTTTCACTTCCAGTGTATTGATACGACAATTATTCACAAATAAATATTTACTATTCATTACTAAATATATTCTTGACAAGTGCTATAAAGGGATTTGCTATAAAGAGCCTATATAATAATTTTCAATAATTTTATGTGATATTTTATTTGTTTGTTTTTAAAATACCTTCAGTATTAATGATAAATACTACATTATAGTTATTTTATCAAGTTTTTGTGATACTTTTATAAAGCAATGACTATATTTTATTTGTCGCTTTCTTTTTTTTATTCCATATAATAATTTTGTAATATTATTTATACTTTCATTACTATTAATATATACTGTATAAATAATTATTTTATCAGGTTGTGTGATACCTGTGTAGAATGCAATTACTATATTTTCTTTTTCAGTGATATTTCACATTTCAATATTCTTTAACATATCAAAAGTAACAGAACATAGCAGGTATCTACTACAGTATGTTAATGTTTATAATAATGCAACAAAAAAGTAATACCTCTCAATCATAATTTTACCATGACTTAAAATATAGTAACCCATGCTACAGTAACTCATTCTACAGGTTGTGAAAATTCAGTTTGTCTGGCCATACAACATAAAGGCACTATTCTACTTATTCAACTTTTTTTTAGTCTAATAATTAATAGTGATTTCTCAAAAACTTTAATAAAAAAATACATTGATGGCATTTATGGTTGTTATTTCTGAAAGACCATATCAGATAAATATAAAATGATATAAAAATCATTCATGAATATAACTTTTTTTATTCAAATTGTAGGCCTAATACTACTGAATAAACCCATATTATTAAAAGAAAACAGTATTATTTACCCCAAAAAAGTTTATAATCTGATCCCTGGATATGTTTGGAAAAATATTTAGGTGAAAAATGTGGAACAAAAAATTATTACCAATGACAAATATCTATTTACTTATTTACTAAGTAAGCAAAATTATCTGTATACAGTTCCACTTTGGCATGGAATAGCCCAATATATACATAATACTATAAGATAATTATTTACTGTTCTTTAAGTTTAAATTTACCATTGTGACCATATTTTTATTGGAAATTTCTTGAATTACTTTTTTTCAAATAACATATTATTTCCCTTTTTTTATCAAATGACAAACATCTAGGCCTGTTTATTATTATTATTATTATATATCTTGTAATATTTGTATTTTTAAATGCAACAACTATGGTTGGCCAATAAAAACATTCTTGAATTAATTTCTTTTGATAGGAGAATGTAATGCAAAAATATTGTAAAATTATATCTTTATAGTAGGCCTATTGTACATAGCTAATTACTGTAATGTCATTTGTGATAAAGAATAGAAAATAATATTGTAGTTGATTTTGAAATTACAAAAAAAAATGTTACTTATTTTTTGTAATCAAATAGGCCTATGTTGTGATATTTAATACTGTATTTATGTTCTTTGTAAAGGAAAGAAGAAAGTAAAAGAACGAATAAAATGTAATTCCTTAAACATGTTGTGATACTTTAATCTTTGCGTTGTTTGCAATAAGAGAAAGTGAAAACAGTGAAATAAAACTGTAAAAGTATCAGAGAGCAGTGAAAATTACTTTACTTTTAATTTATTTAATAGAAACAAAAAAAGTAAGAGATGATGTTTGCATTTGGAGTACTAAATTATGTTTATGCCTAGGTAGGCTACACCCAGTTTGTAATTCATAATACACAAAAGAATAAAAGAGGTCTGACATAAAAAACTCCTAGCACTACAGCCAAAACCTATTGTAGACCAACATCAAAACAAACAATTTTTTAAATACTTTTTTAGGTTTATATATCTGATATGTAGGTTTAATATTATATGCTTCTTTTGTCTGTACTATTTCTTTACATAGTTTTTTTGAGGTTTCATACATGACAATTAAATAAGTGAATTGAATTGTATTTGTTATATTTCAATGAGGAAATAACAAATATTGTTAGGTTACTGACAATAAATTATATAAAATAAGCATACACTAATTATATTAACATTTATCACAGACAATGCATTAGGAAAAAAGATCAGTACAAAATGTTTTTGAAAAAAAAGTAAATAAATAAAAAGATAAACAAATAAATAGAAAAATAAATAAAGATGCCAGTTACATTAGAATTTATTGACAAGTCCATGCTTAGTTTATCATCATGCGTAAAAAGAAATGGATCATGTCTCGCTCAGGCAGAAGGAGACTGTAACATTAACAGCATACATTTTTGATCAAGCACTGAGTAATCAACGAGTGACAAATGTTCATGCTTAATCCTCTGACTTACACACTCTCAACCCTTTAATAAACCTAAGTTAACAATGTCTCTTATCCTTTAATGCCTTGTTTATCATATTGTCAATTTCAAGATGCATTTTCTGGTCACATGACCTGGTTTACCTAACAGATTGGCTGTAGGAATTATTGGTTCATGTTTGCCTGAAAAATAACAACAATAGTGCCCTCAGATGGTGCTTGTAGGAAGGCACTAATGAAATACAGGACCATACCAGTAGCCAATGCCAGGGATGAAAAATGGATGTCAGGTCACCACGGTCATAACTTTATTACTAAAGGTAAAGGTTATGTTCTTAGGACTTTCAAGATAAATGGAATAATAGAGCTATATGGATTACAGCAGTGTGCATAATTATATAAAGAAAAACAATATTAATTTAGCTAACATTTTGAGATGTTGACGTTAAATCATAGAAAATAAAGATGGGATTTGAAAAATGCATGTCTAATCATTGAGGTATGGTCTAATGCAGTAATTCAGTTAATATTCATTCAAATTATTTATTCATTTACAGATATCCATGTATCTGTTTGTTGTTCCCAATAGTAAATGGCATATTTTGTATTTGCTATTGGTGGGGATTACAAATAAATAAAATAAAATAATTTCTTCTATATGTTTAAGGCCAAAGTGTGTAAATCAGTTTAATAGAGTTTGAATCCATTTTATTTTAATCCATTATCCATTCCTTTTATCAACAGATAGTAACTTTATTGGATTTTTTTCATTTATTCTGTCAATGAATAATTTTGAATGAATATGTTTGAATTAATACAATAAAATGCTATAACCTTACAGTTTACGCATAAGATAGGCCTTGGTTAAGCTTTTATAATATCTTAAGAATGTGTGTCTATATGTGAATGATATGTATTGTAAGTAATATGCTTCACAAATTTATCTGGTCACAAAAGTTGATGCAAATTTTCAAGAGTTCAACTTTCAACTAGTAGTGCAAACTATAAAAAGTAATTTCCAAGTTGACTTATATGGCTACTGATTTTATACAAATGTAGAACAAAATCATGTATTTCTTACCCATCTTCGCAAGTAGCATCCTTCAAATTTTCTGGGCATGTTCTGACACACTCAAACTAAATCAGAGAAAAAGAAAACTAATTAATTAGGATACTATTTCCTTATTGAGAATCACTACTTTCACAGGATTCGATAAAAGTCGGTACATCTGATATGCAGAACTGAACATACGTGTGACCAAAAAAAGTACTTGTTAAATATCTTGGGAACTTTGCAGGCCTCACATAGGTCTGCTTTTTTACTGAGGTTTAGAAAGTATCATTGGTATTGTTATAATCATCATTGCCGTGGCCTGAATATCTTCACTAGGGAAATATCCTTGATAAAATATATTGGGTATTCGTTGTTTAGCTTAGTTTGCAAAGAATTTGAACAATACTCCAAAATTTCTGCAATATATTTATAATATTTTTGCTTACATACTTTCTGCACATTTTTCTGTATTGAACTCACCCCAAAGAAGGTCAAAAAGCTACTAAAATGTAAGGGGTTACTTTTTTATTTATTATACAATAGAACTCCTATTAAGAGGACAACCCCAAAACCAAAAAAAATGTCCCCTTAATAGGGGTGTGCCCAGAATATAGTTTGGCCCTTTTATACTTTACCTTTATAAAAGGAATATACTTCCTTTTGTTACATGGCAGGAAAGTGTTTCCTTAATAGGAATGTTCCCTTAATAGGTGTGTCCCAAAGGGGGTGGGGGGGGGTTCTGCTGTATTTATAAGGCATGAAATACTTGCACCTAGGGCTAAGACATAGCTTGAGCAACTTCATAGCCCTTCATAGCCCATTAAAGATGCAAGTTGGGGGTATCTAACTTTTGTTTTGAACTCCTGACCACAAATTCAATAACCAGAATGGAAACAATAGAGGGATTCGGCGATGGGCATCTCATGACCTAACTTGGGTGGATGTAAACAATCGACTGGCACAGTAGTGTTTTACATGGAGATTACTACTGCAGCTGTCCCTTGTTTATTGCTGTAAAGACGATTATAGTAAACTAGTAATCTATACAAAATTGATTGGAAATTAAATTTGGGAATTTTGCCTTAACGTTTTGCTAATGCTGTAGAGGATACTGGCTGCAAACATTGAGATTTTCAACTAATATTAGGCCTAGGCCCCTTCACATCTACGGCATGGTTAGTTATGCATAATCTTTGACCCGTGAACTACGCTGCAATATTAGGGCTAGCTAAGGTTTATGAAGGATCACTTAAATTTCAAAGCATACAATCCTTGGAGAACGCTAGGATAAGTAAATAAACACTACTGTATATTGAACAATCATATTGCCTTTCCTAGCCATTTATTTCTCACCTTAACAGTGGGTGGTTGTTTTCACAACCATAACATTATCTCCCCTATACTATCACACTTTAATGTTTTTCATGTATACCCAAGTTAAGTCATGTGACCGGCTGCATTCAAGCATCGCAGAGTCCCTGTATTACGCCATACCGACTTCCCTGCTAATTTTCTTTCTATATATTTTTATTTATTTTCTTTACATCCAACAGCAAGTAGATGATGAAACAATGCTTTATAAACCTTAAGTTTTTTATTGAGGCCTAGGGAATGGAGTTGTTTTTGGTCGAGTGTAAAAGTCTGACTGGGACAGGAATTGAAACCAGGACCCTGGAATTAGAGGGAAAGTATCTTAACCACTAAGACATTCAACTCCAATGAACAGTTAATATAACATTACTTCAGCTGAAATATAAACTTATGTCAATCCAATAAAAGCTTGAATGTTTGTAATAAAAACTTGTTATTATCATAGACTTATCCATGAATTTGATAGTTGGTAATCTTTTTGTAGTTTTTATAATTGTCTATTATCAAAAAAGTTATCAGCAAAAAATACTTATTAATTCCATCTGTTTCTTACTTGAAATTAATAACTTATTTGAACTTTTAAATAAGCAATTAATGATTTAATTGCCATGTTTTAAGAGTTTCCAGATTTTTTCATGTAGTACTAGAATTTCATATGATAATAAAGGAATAGTGACTACATTTTTTAGAGTAGTTTAGCTAAGTTGGCCTTTAGTCGCCGGTTTATTTCCTTCACTCGCTCTCCTTGTGTTTCAGTTGGAGGGCTGAATGTAAGTTTAAAATAGCGCACCGTCTTTCAAAGCTCATGTTAAAGGTGTCGGCCCTGTATTGGCCAATTTGTATAGTAAAAATCACAGAACACTCTCAAAGCGGGGGAATATCTCTACTGTACTGCCAATTTCACTACCAACTGGAATCAACTAGAAAAAGTATTCACAATAGTGTGGGTTATCATTTTTTTTTCTCCAGAAAAAAATCCAATCAACTTACTTTCCCTCCACTGAAATCGATCTGGGCTGTGGCACAAGCCTTGCAGTCAGATGCTGTAGGCCCAAGACATCCACCGTTACACTGTTCATGACATGGCATGCATCTTCCTGCTTTACTGTTTTTGAAGTAGTCCACCCCGCAACTCGCCACACATTTATCATCAGCGTCATATAGTTTGCATGTTAAGCAGTTATCACTGGTGCCGTTACAAGTTGCACAAAGGCTGTGACACTCTCGGCACAGCTGCAATAAGAATGTGATGTAAAAATATTAAGAAATTAATAATGTGTAACTAGATTGAGATATGATATTATTATTATTATTACTATTATTATTATTATTATTTGAGGATTGTATGGTAGCTGAAAAGTTTTAGAATTGTTAGGTCTAAATATCAAATACAATTTTACTTTATATCATGGTTTTTTTGTTTTTTTGTTGTCCTATGTATAATTATTCACACTACTCGACATCCATTTGAAATTTTTATCTCCTACTTCCATGGGGGAACTTCAACTCTCTACTTCCCTCCTTAAATTCCCTGGAGAACTTCCATCCTTTACTTCCCTGAGCAACATCTACTTCCATGGGGAATATTCCCAGTAAACCAATTTCACCAAGTACCCATTCATATCCTGAAGTGGTGACAGTGTAATGCAAAAAAAAAAATGAATTGAGGACACAGTCTTTGAATTTGAACTCCTGATCTCTGACCTAAAGGATGAGGATGACTTCATCAACTACTTCCACAAAAAGTGATGATTCTCTTCCTTATTTATAAATTGCACTGAAGCAAACTGTACTTACCCTAGCACCAGCTACACCTGGCACCTCATAGTAACCATTATTGCAAGGATCTTCCCTTGGAAGACATTTTGGCTGCAATGAAGATAAAAAAATTCAGTTAATGTATCTTTCTTTTTAGGTATAGTTTCTATTATTCTTGTGTGTTTATATTGAAAATAAATTGACTGCCTCATAATACAAGTTATATCAACTGAACCAATCATTAAAATGTAGAGACAAGAAGAAATGAAAAACAAAATAGGACATAATCAGCCCTTTTACATTCATCTTCATATTCTGCCTTATCTTTATGTACATACAATATGTCATTTTGAGTGTTTGATAACACTTACACCTTACAAACTAATTTGCTAATGTACTGGACAATCTATTAGGCCCTGTACAGACTATCAAATTTTAATTTACATAAATATGTGACATGCCTAAATATGGTCATGATGACATCACATCATCACCATATATAGGTACATCATGACCGTATATGGGCATACAAGAAAATTTGATAGTGTGGATAAAGCTTAAACACTGCTTCACTTACATTGTTATCATTGATGTCAAGCTCAATGACGTAGCAGTCGTCACATCCACCCGTGCTCTTCAGGGAGAGGGGGCCAGTACATCTAACAAAGATAAATATAGGTTTTAAGGTTATTTTTAATCAACCAATAAAGGTGACTACTAAAAACAACCAGATGAATTTGTTTCAACATTAAAGATAAATATATTTATGCATTTTAAATCAACTGTAAAAACAAATTGGATACAAAATAATTTGGAATCAGTTAATATTCAGATGCTTGTTACTAAACAGGTTCCCCAGTACAAATTATTAAATAAAATAATGATATGTTGTTGTTCAAAGCAACAGCTTTATACAATTGAGGTGTGCAATATTCACAATCCTTAGTCTGTGTTCCTAAAAAATGAATTTAATTATCTAGACCCCAAGTACAAACAATGTCCCTATACTAATTGGATGTTCAGAATAAAGCCATCTATTTTATTCTAATCGAAATCGAAACAATATATAGCTAAATTTTGTACTCACCCTAACACACAATTCTCATGGCAATCCAGGCACTCATGCGAGGTAGTCTGATACTTGTGTGCTGGACATGCTTCCTTACATTTTCCAGAATCTAAAACATTCTTACAAGCAACACAATCCGATGGCTCCTACAAGAAACAGATCACCTCATTATAAGCAGAATTATTATGAGTATAAATTTAACTTCTGTCTGAACACCTTCTTTTGTTACTGTCATACTTATCAATATAAAATGTATTAATATCGAAAGTTGTTAAAATAAAATATGTTAGAGCATGGCATGCGCACAGTTAACTGACTAGAATTAATAAGTTATTGGAGAACATATAAGTTATATGATCATTCAATCACAATCAGACGTCCAGAAATGCACAAGGGTAGTAATGGATCTCTCCTCTGCTTCCCTGACGAACTTCCACTCTCTACTTCCCTGAGGAACATTTCCACTCTACTTCCCAGGGAAATATTGCCAGTAAACCAATTTCACATCTACTAAGTACCCATTCATATCCTGAAGTAGTGACAGTGTAATGCAAAACAAAAGAAAAATATTTTGGAGCGTGGCATGCGCACAGATAACTGACTAGAATTATTGAGTTACTAAAGTCACATTATCATTCAATCACAATCAGGGAATGCACCAGAGTGGTGACCCATCCGTCTGTTTGTTATATAAAATGTAAAAAATTCATTAATTAAAAATGCAGAAAAATGGGCTATATTTTGAAGGTTGAAAACACCACCATGAGCAGCTCTGTCAGAGTTAAGCTGAAGTTTAGATTTATGTGCCTAAATAATGATTAATGATAATAACTTACAGGACCGGTACAATCACCATCACACTGTGGATCACAGTGAGCACATAAATAGTTCTCTTCATCTGCAACATATTCTCTGCAAGTAAAAAATACAAGAAAAACAAAAATAAAATCATACTAAAGAGAATTATGAAGTAAAAGAAAAGAAAAACATGAAAACAACTTGATGTCCGTGAGACTCAACAATGGTAAAAGCAAGTGTGACGTTGTGAGTCCTTACCATTACGCTAAAGAATCCTACCTTACACAGGTCGGTGCATTTTTAGTTCAGCTGTTAGTTTTAACATGTAATAAACCGGATATTTCTCCTCCTACCTTTATCAACAATAATACTAACGTTGCTATATCATTATAAGTCAACAAATCAAGAAGCAAACCTACCCTTTAGTTGCATTGCAAGCAGGAACACAACTGCCATCAATCTGATAGTTCTGACAAAGGAAGCAGTAATTATTACCAACACCCCAGCATCCACCCAAACATTCATCATCACACCTATATCCAAGATTATCTACAAAACACAAATCGTGCCAATGATGATGATAACAATATAAAAAACATAAATAATAAATATGAAAATGAAGTTTTCTGCTACTTTTATAGAATCATCCCTCCAATAGGACATCAATTATTTCTTGAAATTAGAGCCACACTTAATTAAGCATATTAATCACATTTCATTCACACAAATTCTATGTAAAGAAGTCAAATTCTATCAAATTATTTTTTCAACACTGACGGTTCATACACAACTACTATGTGTTGCTGAATGTTGTCGGTAGTCCAATAAATAATGTCGGGCTCCGGAGTGAAAAATGTTTTTAATACGTAGAACTGATCTTTCTAAGACACAAAAAAGTTGTTTGACGAAAACTCTGGAATGGTTAATAATAGACAGATTTTTTTGGATATTTAAAAAATGTGGGAGAAAGAAGGATAACCACCCCCTTTTTCCCGTTCATCTGCCCTTTGTTCAGCTGTTGGTTTTTCTTGCTGCTGGGTGACCATCAGCACCCTCTACTCAGCAGCCTGTTGCATACTGTTGTTTATTGTAGTACCTATAACAGGCTTAACTACCTCAACTACTGTTGGTAGAAACTAACCCCTACTGAACAGTATAGCACAACCCTACCTTTAGGAAAAAAATAGTGTCCCTTAATTGGAGTGTCCCCTGAATAAGGTTTGACTATAGTGTTAAAAGATATACTTTTGAAAAAGTATACCCATAACTGGGATGTCTTAAAAGAGAGGTACTGTATTTCTAATTTTCGGAGTTTCATTTTAAACCCAGGTTCCAAAGAAAGTGAATTTTATGGGTTATACAATTATGTGGTTGTGTGTCAAGCGTAATAAAGTGTATAAGCTAATTGTAGGCCAATTATATCCCGGTGTTGGCTACTGTATATATTTCAATGATATAACATTTCCGCAAGTAGGATTGGGGAGTTAGATATCAACATTTTGGTAACCTAGTTTCCTTATAACCCAAACTATTCATAACTCTGCTGCACACATTCCATAACCAAGGCATTACAAATTATGAAATGTCCACAGCAGAGTTACGAAAAGTCTGCAGGCCTGTAACTAGGATTTGTTTGGGGGGTTCAAATTTGGAAAAAGTAGAGCCTTTTGAAGATGTTAACGACCAACCAATTGCGCTGACCACATAAATAAGAGTTCCATCTTGAAACTTGTATTAAAAGTTGCTACTGTCTATAAAGATTATTTGAACATGATTGTTTTTGTTTTTTTTTTTGTTTTTTTTTTAAGTTTAAGCAATATTCTTTGGAGATTTTTTTTTTTTTGCCATCCAAGCAGAGCCAGCTAGCAAACGACGGGGTTCGTCCGAACCCCCCGAACCCCCCTGGTTACGGGCCTGGTCTGGGATACAAATTGTTAAAAAAACCTTGTCTGAAATATTTGAGAAAGTCAGTGCATGTTGGGGGACAAGTTTGAAAACGGGTGAGCGCCTATTCTGCACATCAGTAGGCCCCAATCACCAAAATATGCTTGAGAAATATAATGTCTGTAAGTATGTTAAGATGTTAATGTACAAACTGTCATGAGGGTAGCCAGTCTTATGGGAAATTTTGATTTTGGGTCACAAAAAACAAGGCGAGGGCAACCGGGGGTTTAAAACAAAAGAAACTACCCACATAAGGAAATAAAGAAACTTACCACAAACACCATTATTCCGGTTGTTTGAGATATCAATATGTTGGTTCTGTTGATTATCGAAAATTCCACTGTTCCACTTCGCCTCGTTAACCAGGCACAGATTTTCATTGTCTTTAATTACTACGTTGCCATTTTTCACCTGCTCCAAGGAACGCAACATCAACGTTTCCAAGGACTTTGTACTTGTGATTGAAATGCTAGCGCCACTATTGTATAAGAGATGAAAAAAGAACAGGAATTAATTATTGTATGTAGAACATCCCAATTCATTTTAAAATAAATTAATTTTTTGTATTTAATTGAATTAATTGAATAAATGAAATTAATACAAACACTTTGACCTTCGAGGAAGTGTGCGCGGTGCGGACTGAACAATTTTTAAATGCTGAAAATGGTTTTAGTTTTTTTAAAGGAATTTGGAGCATTTTAAAAGATTTACTCATGAGTATGCACACGTCATGACACAAGTGCGCATGGTAATGTCACAAAATGTTCACTCCTGATGAGATATATGTATTAACTCTCATTGACAAATGCCTGTTGGTGAGGGACTTATTATCATTCATAATATTTACCACATATAAAAATTCAGTTTTTTGAATTCAGATGGCAATATGATAACGTCACAATGTCTGATCAGCCATTATGATCTATAAGACTCATGTGCTTTCAGAATATGTAATAAAAATTGGAGGCCTGATTTTAACATATTTTCACTGTATGTCGGCACAAACGCGCGCAAAGATCCCTATGTTTGATGCGCGCGTACGGCATTGCTATTGGCCATAAGATGCCTGAAAAGAATGGAAATTTGTGAAAACAATGTCAGGAACCCAAAATATGTATTAAAAAAAACGTAATTTCTAGCTTCCGTACGTGCTGCGAGCATAAAAATGTGCGCGCGTAATGGAAAATTTCAAAAAATTTTAAAATGCTCAAAATGGCCTGAAACGTGCTCTAATTTAGTCAAAAAGTGATTTCCAGCATTTTGAAATTTTGATGCACGCGTACGCGCACGTTATGAAACACACGCGTAAAATTAGGGTACATTACATTCAACATTGACCTGAAGTTAATGCTCACTTAATGCGATTTCGAAATGGCAATTGGTTAGGCTGATATGATCGATAATGTAAAAATGCAAAATTGCGCGTTAATGACGTCACGCATTACTGGTCACCTTGAAAACCTTACTGTGACTATTTCAGGAGAGGCCAAATGTTTGTTGAAGTGCGCTTGTGCGTAGCTCGCGACAATTTTGAGATAGCGCGCGAACAGAAAAGCGGAGAAAGAAAGAAGAATAAAAAAAAGATGAAGATGATGATCCTGACAATTTAAATATAAGTGACTTTAGAACAGAGTAAACTTTAAAAATACTGTTTATCTTCAAGAACAGGAATTAATTATTATATGTAGAGCATCCCAATTCATCTTAAACAAAATAAATTTTTTGTATTTAATAAAATTAATTAAATAAATGAAATTAATCAAATTAAAATAAATGTGGCTTTAGAACAACAGAGTAAACTTGAAAAATACTGTTTATATTCAACTAATAAAAATATTATCAAATTAAAATAACAGAATTAACCAATTAATTAATTAGCGCAAAAAAATCTTGTATGGTGTGGCGCTTATTCAAGAGCTTATTTGAAAATTTACGATAATTGTCAGAAAAAAATACTGCTATCACAAGAATTGAACCTAGGACCCTTGGATTGCAAGATGGGCTTCTTAACCACCAAGCTATTTAACTCCACTCAAAACCAACACACAAAGATACATATAAATATATACATAAAATATATCAATAAGGATAAATGTAAGTAAACACTATTATTATCTTTTTACTTTAAAATATATAAATAAATAAGAAAGCCAGTAATTTACCTATCCAGTGAATTTCCCCAGACTTCTTTCAGATTACCTAAAAAGCTCAAGTTTTGTAATCCCTTGGATTTAGGCGATAAGGCCTCAATATCAATTACTTTTAGGTAACCCTGTATCACTTCAACATCCTTTAGTGCATATAATTCATGCAATTTGAGTTCTTCAATGCCATGAAAGAAATCCCTTTAAAGTGAAAAAACAAAGAAATATTTGCTGTGAATTCCTCGACAAATTCATGTGATTGTGTGTTTTTCAGTTGACAACTTTTTGACTGTTATTTATGAAAAAATAAACCGCATTTCAAAGGTATCTTTATACTAAAATACCATGGGACTTTCAGACTAGGTCTGCATATTGTAGCTGGTTCCGTGTGATCCGTCAACATTTTTCTTTTCTTGCTTTTCAAAAATTATTGCACTACAGTACTTTCTAGCAACAGGCCAGAAACATTTCATACTTTACATTTGATTTATGACAATTAAGTTCTTTTATATCACATTTATCTAAAAATAACATACATGCATTGTAACTATACATCTTGACACAATCAAATAATTTCATTATGGTCAATTCCCGCCAATTTACCACGTTAAATTCAACCAATTTGGACATTAATAAATAAATAAATAAATTTACATAAAATATTTTCTTTTTGTTAAAAAAACGTGTTTGCTCCTTTTTAGCTACTACAGTACTTTTAGTGAGCCTTGATTATAAAACTATTTTAAGATAAATATTATGGCATTAAATAAAATATTTTGTAAAGTTTTGAAACCAGATGAATTTTTGCAAAGAAATAAATTTACCCCTTTAATGTTTTCTGAGAGATGACGATGTTGTTTTCCACTACCGTGCAATGTTTAAATGAATCAATGTTCCTGTCATTTACATATTCATATCCCAGAGTGTCAATGCCTTTACAAGCTTTAAAAAAAAAGAGAAAAGTATAGTTAATAATCAAATTTATAAAAATACTGTATACCAATTTTTAGCTAATTTTTGGACCGACGACCCAATTCAGAAATTTGCGACCCAATGATCCAATCCAATCTTTGACCCATGCGGCACATTATACTAAGTCTCAATTGACACATGCCTAATTTAGAGAGCGAGCCCAAGTACATTATTTTGGGACTGGGATTTTAAATTTAGATAAAAATGCATAAACAAAAATAAATATTACGAGAAAATCATAATGAACAATGATGATTATAGCCGCACTGTACTTTTTGTATAATTGCAAATGAACAACAAAGTACTGTATGCAGATTTATGGTTTCATTTAATTCACAAAATATCATGTTTCCAATTTTCATACTGCCTATAATAATAAGCGACAGAATTGAGCTAGCCGAATTAGGATTCCTGTCAAGGCTTCATGACCCACCAAAATATTTTGGTGACCCACTGGTGGATCACAACCCACAGTTTGTGGAACCTTGCTATATACAACATAATACAATACAAAATTCTTTATTTCGTCAAAAATTCAAATACATAAAATTAAAAGACAAAAATCTAAACATAAAATATACAAAAACCTGAAAAATTAAATTAAATACATACTGCTTGGAGACCCACAGTTTACGGAACTTTGCTGTATATCATCCAACATAAAATATACAAAAACCTCAAATATATTAAATTTGCTAGTTTTATGGGACACATTGGTTCTCCATGCACTCTAGTTTAGTTTTAGGTTTTTACTGTTTTACTATCCACATTTTATTTATTGTTATTATTTGTTAACATTATTATATATATTATTTATATTTGAATTAAATGTATTGTTTAAGTATGAATTACTATGTCCATGTTAAATTGATCTTCTATTAAAAATGTGTATTTAAATAATATAGTATAGGTTTGGCCTAGGCCTAAGTCTAGTATGTGTAGTGTATACAAATATGAACAAACAATAACGCAAAAATTAATTTATGGATGTTTCACTATACAAGGTCCCTTAATATATCCCAAGACTACAGCAATGTACTATTTAAGCGTCTGTAAATTTGTGAGGAATATGTTTTTCCTTCCTGCAGTAGAAAGCTAGTAAATACTTGAACTGTATACAAATTTAACGATTCATTTTTTTTAAAGTTTATATAAATTTAAGTAGCAGCATATTTTTAACAATATAGTTAGCTTATGATATGGTTGTGTTGTGTACGCTACTTACTAATTGGACAGCTCGTCCCACAATTTACACAAACACCATCCTTAGCCGTCCAACCAGCTTGACATTCAGACACGCAGTTACCCTCCTCAATGACCAAACCCTCTGCAGGAAAAAAATGATAATGCCAATTTATTTATTTACTTATTGAGGTATAAAAACAATAAATACAAAGCGGTAACACAAAGCTAAAATGCTTGAATAACAATACATACAATATAAACCATGATCACCATACAGAACAACATTGAACAAAATGACAAATACTGAAATACACAAGAATTACAAGTAAATTAAGAATAAATCAATATTAGAATATTCAAATACTAAACAGTACTCCAATGAATTAATCAATCAATCAATCAGCCATTATCATCATCATCAATATCATTACTATCATTATCACCTATCAATAATCATCATCAGTATCAATCTATATCATCATTATCAATCATCAACACCATCATCACCACCATCATTAATGATCATCAATCATCATTCATTATCATCATCATCAATATCATAAAACTTCATCATCACCTATCAATAATCATCATTATCAACTAACATTATCATCATCATTATCAACCAACATTATCATCAATTAATCATCATCACCATCATCAATAATCATCATCATCACCATAATCAATAATCATTACCATCATCATCAATCAGTCAATTTGTTGATTTTATTTCGATTCCATAAACATAGAAATACAAAAAACACAACAGGATGCAGGATGACCCCATTAATCTAAACAAAAGGATTAGCTTCCATTGGGATCCTCATTAAAAATTATATAGAAAAAGGAAGGAAAAAATGAATCATTACCATCATCATTATCATAGATTATCATTATTATCTTCATCAATCATCACTATCATGATCAATAAATCAATATCATCATCATCACTTTCATAATCATCATTATTCAATAAAAATAATTATTAGTCACTAATCATTAGCCAATTACTATCACCCAATCAATATCATCAATCAATCATTATTCACTACAGCCAATCATCGCCAATTAATCATTATCATCAATCACAATTAATCCATCACTATTATTAATCATTTGAAAATCACAATCAATCAAACATCAATCACTAAATATAAATCAAATGAACCTATAATCATGTAAATATACATACACAAAAACATGACATGCATAAATAAGATCATGATGACATCACATCATGACAATATACAGGCACATCATAACTATTTATGGGCATACCAATAGTTCTTTGTCAAAAGAAAATTGAAAAGTGGGGCCGATCAAGGTAATACTACCCTAGGGGGTCTGGGGAATTCCTAAAGGAATTTCTGTTCTCTAGATGCTCAGTTTTTTCTTTTTCTTTCTTTCTTTTTATATTCTTTTTTTTACTCTCCAAAAGAGTGGGGTCGGGGCTAGCCCAGCCCCTTTAAATCCACTCCTGAGTGTATAGTATGTTGTGCCTATAAATGGTCATGATGTGATGTCATCATGACCATATTTAGGCATGTCACATGTTTTTGTCATAAAATTTAATAGGACTTAATGAATGACTTTATGAAGGTTCTCTTGTGACAGGATAACTTGATAATGATAAGTTGATGACCTTAGTGTTGCTATAAGGCGAAATTAGTATATCATAAATTGTTTACACCTGATTGTTTTTAATTACTTCAGGTGATTATAATTTATAAAATAAAGATAGCAAACTCTAATGAAAGTGATACAAGCCATAATGATGTTTTATTTTAAAATTTATTTTCTGGAATGAACAAAGTTTAACTATCATGTTCTTTGGAGTTCTTTTGTGTTATACTATCTTAAATTTATTTAGCAATTGCGAAACGGTTGTGTATGTGTACTTGTATACATTAATGATTTGTATACTTATCATAATAATAATAATGTACTCTGTAGGTATTATGTCTTCAAATGATCTCAATATATTTTAAAAAGTAGGAGTATGCATCCCTTCCCCTTCTGACCCTTTACGTTTGCACCTGTCGTGCTTTTTAACGGCTTAAAAACGCCTTGAGACGATTTTTATTGTGGAAGGTGCTACAAAAATACATGACCATTGACCACATTAGTAGAGTTGTACAAATAATTCTGTTATTAATTTAGACTAATTTAATTACTGTACTGTATAAAATTACAAGTATCTTGTGTTTTGTATACCCGACTCATTTTTAACATCAGACAATGTTATAGTGTAGCTAGCAGGTGGTGTAGTTGTATAAAGAACATGCACAGATTGGATGTCACCTACTGAAGGCCTATGTTTAACTTGTTGACTGTCATTGTTGTACATCTATCAGTTGGGTGGCCCAACTTAATTGGCATATTTTGATTCGATTGCTGCTCATTCTCATCTTTTTGTTTAGTCAAATTGTCACTGGCTGCATCTTAACACAAGTAGACAAGAGGGCAAATGATTGTAAATTTCTTTGCAAACCCCATTAAAGCACCCTACTGGAGTCACCTCATTTTTCACTGATGCAAGTTGAAAAAGCTGCCGGGCATGCACTGCGTCGCATGATACAACTCCACTTCCTGCATACGCTAGACTACGCGATGCTGTCTGCTGACTGCCGGTAGCAGTCTAAACGGATCGTCATTAAAAACGACCCGCTGCGCGCGTTGTTGCGTCAGCCGAAGACCTTCGGGAGCAGTAAGTGCCCAGCTTTATATTATAAGACTTCAAAATAGTTTGACTTCCTGATGATAAAAAAAAAAATTAGCGCTAGATTTCACATGTCCGGGTTGATCTTTTTTCAGCCTTATATTGTTACTAAATCTGGTGATCTTGGTGAAAAGTGTACACAAAATTGAATTATAAATAGGTAAATAATATAGAGAAAAATAAGTAATGCTTGTTTCATAATGATGTAAAATATGTTTAGATTACTTGTTAATTATGTACGCATTGATATCTTCAAAACAATTTTTATGTATGACGCAAAAAAAATAAATAAATGAATACAGCAAAATACATCTGCCTCCTAGGCATTTCTACACACAAAATAAAAGAACAATAACAATCTATTTATAGGGATCTTATATGGACCGCCTCTATTGTATGCGATTCACGTCAACAAAAGGAATACGTTAACACAAACAACGTTCAACCACCCTGGAGCAACAGAATGTGACGAGAATACATTACCTGGACATGTCTCAACGCATTTTCCCTCGTTGAGTATATTACGGCAAGCCTGTAAACATGAAGAAAAAAAATCAATAGTAACCAAACATGAAGAGATAATAAATTACTATTATTTGGAACATGGTATTTAATTCTTCTTAACATATTGGGAAAAAAAACCCTAAAAAGCAGACGTACAAACATTCTCAATACATCAAAGTTACTCTTGTTTGTTGACAGAAAAATACAAAGGCCATGTTTAACAATCACATCAATCATTGCTCTCTTGTTAGACAGTTATATAGTATCTTGTTGAGCTACAATATTCAGCTGTTTAAATGTAAAAAAAGATAATTCAAAACAAACATTGTTTAAAATTGTTTTTAAGTAATATTTAACAAGTGAAGAAGACACTAAATCAATTCTTATTAGTCTAGTATTTATTTCTTTTATGTAGGCCTATTTATTTTAAACTTACTCTCATGAGGTGAAGTTTAAATAAATAAAAGAAATACACAATGAATAATAAAGAGCAAATAAAATTAATAGTAAAAAAATGAGCCAAATTAAAAAATAAAGTAATATTTAACATTTTTTTTTTATGTAAAAAAATTTAAAACTCAAGCAAATTATATGTACTAAATTCAATTCAATTCTATTATGCTTCAAATGTTATCAAGGGCCATTATACACTAAGAATAAAATTTACATGAAATATATACAGTATAAACATAAATAAATTTCCAACAATTTGTGGCAAGGCTGAAAGGAGAAGGCTAGTAGACAAATGCTCTAGGATATGTTTTTAAAGAGAATTTTATGAACACTTACAATTTGCAATCCAATATGTTCAAGAAAACTAGGCAGATTATGATCTCAAACTATGTTTTACCATGTTTGAACCCAAGACCTTGGGATTAAAAAGGAAAGCACTTAACCACAATGTCACTTTAGTGATCGACTACTTAAATTTTGAATGAGATGGAGAATTCAGACTACTACTACTACTGTACCTATATTAAACTCTTCAAGTATCTGGAATTGAATAGCATTTGAGTAGGGTTTAGGACATAGTATGTCAGCTAGTTTGAAAGGAGGGCAGAGTTCTCAAGGGTTTGATTTTTCACATCAAAAGGCATAAGAAAAATTGGAAAGGAATGATTTAAGCTTAATTTCAAATCTCTGTCGAAACATTCCAACATGATTTGAGATGACTCCAGTAGAAAAGAAACAAAGTACTATAAGCTGGATCCTCAGCTAGATCAATAATTGAGTCTTATGGGTCAAAAGTTGAGTTACGATAACTTCCTAGCAGTTTATTTATCCTGTGACGGA
This sequence comes from Anneissia japonica, assembly GCF_011630105.1. Lineage (NCBI taxonomy): Eukaryota > Metazoa > Echinodermata > Crinoidea > Comatulida > Comatulidae > Anneissia > Anneissia japonica. Next base: position 248,276 of record NW_022711099.1, read on the forward strand.
TGTTTTTATCTCTATTGTCATCTTCTAACTTGTTTTTACCAAATGAGAAATATCTGTAAGTTAAAGTAAAGTTTATAACATATTCTTGAGAGCTCACAAGCTCGCAGTGTCATCTTTACACTTTGCATTTGGGCCAGACTGTGCAATGTTGTTGAGGGGAGTGGCATAGTCAAAAGTGCTTAAGAAAAAGTTGTTATGATGAATCACATGACTCCTCCGCTAGTACTAAAAATGTACAGTACTGTACTAATGATTCAGATTATACTTGAAAATGAATTTATAATTCATTATGCAAATTGCCTTATTAATTTACCCTATCCAAGGACTTAAGCAATGTTGCCTACTGCAACATTTTATAAACTTCAATAGAAATGTATCATTTAACATAAATAGTGCATTAAAATATATAAAAATAAACTTGCATACTTTGTTTGTGGAATGCTGTTTAATTTGTTTTTTAGTTTAGGCCTCAATATTTATTTTAATGTTTATTAAATGTTGTTTAAATGTATGTTGTTTTTTTTTTGTTGTTTTTTTTGTTGTTTTTATTATAATCTTAAGTAAATAGAATATTTTCAGCTTTTGCTGCCCATTGTATATTATGTGTATACACTAAAATAAATACTACTGTACACACAGGTGTTTTAAAATGAGAATGTTTGATTGATTATGTCCACAACATTAGAGTTCCCTCTTGAGGTTATGCAATAACATCTTTAAATCATTAGCTAGGTTCCATTAACGATAATAGAAGTTACCTCAAGGTAACTTCTGCCTACGCTGCTTACGTGAGGCGCTATATAAATCCAGAATTAAATATACTGTAGTTTCTCAAGTATAAGCCCAGCTGATTTATTATAAGCTATCTCGTACTTTACATCATTTCCTAAGCAAAAGCCATGTGATTTGAATGAGTAGCTCAGCTGACATTTACAAATACTTCAGAAAAAAAAATCATAGATGACTTTGAATTGGCCATATGTTGTGTACAAAATATTCCTTCTGATTGGTCATCCCTATAAAGCTGGAAATGTTAGAATTATATTCCAAGAATTGGAATATTTCACTAATGAGACCGTAGTATAAGCATACGCATAAAAGTAATGGAAGATATATTTTTCTCTGACTTAAATAATCTGTAAATAAAAATGTTTTTCTAATATTTATTAAAAAAAAACAAAGACTAGATTCACAAGATTTGTGATTTATGACGCTTTCTAAATGTGTATCTTCCTTTGGTGTTCAGTTCGTCCGATTGATTAGATTACTTTGCAATCTTTATAAAATGTTGATCTTTATATTTTAAATCTCATCTTCTCTATAAGTAATTTCTATGATTTATCTATGGTAATGTAAAAGGGATGAAGACGGGATGATGGATTGTAATGGAAAGGATAAAAAAAGATAGATAATACAGGTAAATGGAGAGGCTTTGATTAGATTTATTTAGATCTACAAATTAAGTGAACAAGAATAAATTAAGGAAACTAAAGATGAAAACGAAGATTAAGGTAATAGGAATACTACAGAGGGAAGAGCAACATTATGGCATAGCCTGACCTTACATGAATAATATTATAATTAATTACAGAAAATTCTAAAATATCTCACTAAAAATATGTGAATTTTGACAGAATGGCATAAACTGGAGCTTAATATATCAATCAATCAATCAATCAATCAATAGAAATTATAATGATACTGTAGCATCAAATTCCATCACGTAAAGTCTGCTTGCACCTAATGTCAATGACGATGGCTGATGGTATTAATAATAGCATGGATAAAACAGGACTGGTCAATTTAATTAGTCGACAAATAACTGGATATTTATTTAAAGCCAAGCTCCGAAAGGAAAACAATTTTTTTTATATGTACTATACATATAAGCCTATATTACAATAGCTTATATTTCGTTATCAATCTATAATAAAATGTGTAGTACTGTATATGTAATAAAAAGAAAATAAATACTGATCTTTTGGCTGCTGTTGTAAACCAGGCTCCAGAGCAAAAAATGTTTTGACATGTTTTACAACAGTTAATTAGATACAGATTTATGCCCCTTTTACCCCAGATTTCAAATATTTTAAATCTGTATTTTATTAAACTGTTCACGAGTTTTTCATCAAATATGTTTTCTGTGTCTTTGAAAAATCAGCATATCAACACATTTCTTCCTCTGGAGCCTGGCTTTAAAACAATAGTCAAAATAAATTTAGTATTTATAATATTACAAATACTACACATTTTATTGTAGTAATAATGAAATATAAGTTATTGTAATATAGGCCTATATGTACTTGTTTCTGAAATGAAGTTGACTGATTGATAGCAAAATGGCAAATTCTGTTCAGTAGTCAATAATTTATTTCCACAAAATGTAGCTGTTGTTTTCCATACGAGAGTTATGGCTGTGTTTAAAGACCATTGAATTTTGAAGGCAAAACTTTACTCATAGCTGGCTTCACCAACAATCCAGAGTATTAGTCTAGTCTCAATGCTCGGTTTAATTGAGTACCACAGATGTATTGTATGTGGCCAAGTGAATTGTTCAGTTAAAATTCTGTGGTTTACTATTCAGCTGGATTGTTTGACCAAATTATACAGTAGTACAATGACTACAAGTTGATAAGGCTAGTCATAAGTAAATACCTAAATATGAAAAAGACACCTTTAAAGAATAGAATCACTGGCCATTTCCTGCTGTTTGGTTTACCTACTTGTTGGCATAAGATACAGCGGAAAAGTTGTGGCTAAACTATCATGAAATTTATCCAGCATTTTCCAAGTGCTTTTTTAAAGCCAGGCTACTGAAGCAAAAATGTTTTGATATATTTTTCTAGTACTCAAAAAGCATGTTTGACGAAAAATTGGGAATGGTTAATGAGATACAGGCTATGTTCTCACACGGCTGCTAACGGTTAGCAGCAACCGTTAGCTGCCGGCTGCTAACGGTTAGTAGCAACCGTTAGCTACCGTGCGTCCATACGAGAAAATCCTGATCCGGATGCCAAAAATATGATGATCGAATCACTGGCCAATAAGAAACTGGAAATTGTAAACGCGTACTTGTGATTGGTTGATGATAAAAATGCGCTCAACTTGCTAACCGATAGCGCTTGCTAATCGTTAGCTGTATCCGGATACTGACAACGGTTGGCGCTAACGGATCGGGCGTTCTCACGCAGGTGCTAACGGTTAGCACTAACAGTTAGCTCCCGATCTGGATACTAGGACTCTCGTGAGAACCAGGCTAAAGATTTTTGATATATAAACTGTAAGAAAATGGTGTAACCACCACTTTTTCCACATTTTTCTGTAATCTTTACAGTATCTCATTAACTGTTGCCAAGTTTTTTCGTCAAACACTCTTTTGATGTCTTAGAAAAATCTGTTGAACAACATATCAAAAATTGTTAATCCTCTGGGGTGGATTGCTATAAAACCGTCTTAACTGATACTCTTTACTTCTCGAATAAAGCCGGTTATATCACTTAGACTTAAGCTACTCTCACACTATCGAGACCTACCCTGCGATCAGTACACGACCGACACCGTAGTAGCCAGGTCGTGATAGTGTGATAGCAGCTAAGAGCAACTTGCTCGTGACAGTGCAGAGGTCGTGCATGGTCGCGGAGTTTTCAACATATTGAAAAATTTATTGTGGTCGGTATCTGGTCGTCAGTCTAAATGTAGTCGCTCTCACACATGTCGTAATCATTTGGCTAAAGTGGCCATTATTACTTTCCACCAATAAATTACAAGAGGGCAGGTTCTACTATTGAGGCGCTGTTATGCTTGCTCAAAACATGCATATTTATCAAAAAGAACGTAAACAAGCGTGGACCGTTTTTTACAGACGCTGATAAGCTTGCAGAATATTTGTCGTGTAATTCCTAGTCTTTGACGATCTAGCAAGCGGTTTAAGGTTTAGTTTCTCAACCTCAAGGTCAAGGTTTCAATCTTTGGCTGTGCAGTTTGCTTGTGTCCTTGAGCAAGACACTTTATCCACATTGCTTTTCTCCACTCAGGAGTATACATGGGTACCTGGTGGGGTTGCCTACTCCTGCGCTGATTACTAGCAGCAACACTTAGCATGTGAACTCAATATTCAGGGAAAAGAACTGCGCTTTATAACTGCAAGTAAGAGGTGCAGTATAAATGCCCATACCAGTACCAGTAGGCCTAAGTCTACTACCTGTAACGCCATGATGAAAATGATTTAAGACTGTTTTAAGCCTCCTCCGAGTAGGCATGATAAATTTTGAGAGAAAAATGTATCTTGCCCATATTCAAACCTAAGACCTTCCGACTACTTTTTAGATACTCTACCAATTGAGTTATGAGGCCAAGTGGTATAAACTTTTGGTTTATACCATCAGTAATAATAGTAAAGTAATTAGTAAATCATATGATACAGTGTATTACTAATTATGCAATACCTTGAGAAAAAACAATGGAAAATCCAAGGGTATAATTCAACATACACCAAGAATTGGGAAAGAACGGTGTCAGAATTGTTTATACATCATGCTTCATGCAGCCAATCACTAGTCAGGTGCAACACTGGGTTCACATGGTTAGATCTGACATAAAACAATTGGTGAAAAGCAAGGAAATTTAATATTTTATATCAAAACCACACATCTAAAACTTGGAGATACTCTCACTTATCCTATTTCACTTTTAAAAAAGGTTTAGAACAAAAAACTCTGATTTATCACAATAGCATTTATAGCGGTCTAATCTTGTAACAACTATAAAATAACTTGCTGTAGCTAAGGGGGAAATATCATCTATAATTACACCTTAAAATTTGAGCATGCCGATATCACTGATTTATCAGAACACATTAAGGGGGGCCAGATATTTGAGATGGCAGTTGGCAGTTGACAAAGTGCTTGTTTGACCCTGAAGGTACTGAACCATAACATGTTTCCATTAAAACCTATTAAAGTCAGAAATGCCTTCCACATTCAAGGTGTAAATGTAGACTATATATTTAAGCTGTCTACTGTTTGTGGTAGAAGACAATTCTCAGCTGTTGAAAATTACTGATATCGAAAATATATACAATTTTTAAATAACTTTATGAAACTACTTTACACCAATTTGTATTAATGATGATGATGAATTTATATGTCAATATACATACAAGGGGGGGGGGAAGGGGAAAAAAGGAAAAAAAAAGAGAGAGAAAGGGGGAGGGGGGAGAGAAAAAAGAAAAAAAAGAAAAGATCATATCTAGGCCTATTTATTACTACAGTACTTCAGTTGGTGTTGGTTTTTGTTGATTACGCTGGCACGCATAAACAAGGCTCGTGGTGAACATGTGGTCACTAAATGATAGAATAAAAGTACAATCTTTTGGTATAGTTACCGTACATCGGTATTTGCGAATTTTATTTATGAGTATATAATCAATTAATGCCAACATAATATCCAACATAATGATATATAATAATATATCGCACCTACAACAGTCATTAGAGTCATTTGGCAGAAAACGTGTTTATGAATTATCGAATATATTTTTCACAACTCCATAACAATAGCAACACAATCTAATTCTTCCATTAGAAGGCCGTGTACGACTGTCTTAGTGTTACTTTTTTTAAATTTTAAATCCTAATATTGGGAGGTGGAACACCCCCTCCCAAACCCACCCCACCTCGGTGCTTCACACCTCGGCGAAGCACTGAGTAGGGCCCGCTAAATTTCATCCTGGATCCACCCCTGACTACTAACTCTACACAAATGAATTCCATTACTATGACTATAGACTACTATTACTTATACTAGTTTGAAAGTCAGCGAACACAGCTTTAATTTGATGAATATCTTAAATTTACATTCCCATCATTCAAACAATCCATGTCAAACTTTCGATCTCACATCAAATGAGATTATGAAAGAAGCTAAAGAATTATCAAAATAAATTACATTATTTATCCAGTCAAGGACATGAATACAATATGGTTGTACAATAATACTTATTGGGATTTTCATTCATATGTTGTGGTAAGTTGTCTACTTTATGACTACATTTGTTTTTCTTTTGATTGTTTCTTGCGTCCTGATTTCTTGACGTGCTTCTCTCTCCCCTGCAAGGCAACCATCTTATACACATATGAATCAATTTGATGGGATGAACAATTACATTTGCGGAATATGTTTATGTCATTAGCGAAGAGCATGAAAAGAGAAGCTATAGCTGAAGGGTAAACTGCTGCCTGATGAGTTGCTTTCTTTTGTTGTGTGCGGGCAGTATTGAACTGAGCCCTATGTTTTTGCTTCAAATTCTGCAGAACTGAATGATGATATGTAGATGAAGATAATATTGACGGTGATAATCAATCTGATTATGAAGATAATAATGATGTACGTGATAATGAAAGTGTGGATGATGATTATGATGATGAAAATGAAGATGATGATGAAATTGATAACGATGAAGATGATAATAAAGATAACGATAAAGATAAAAACAAATACTACAGTAGAACCTCGATTTTACGTACGGTACGGGACCAGAGGGCGTACGTAAATCGGGGGATTCGTAAAATAGAGGTTGGGTTAAATTTGTGGTAACCTTTGACCTAATACGTACGTAACGCTTAATAAACGTATGTACGAATGAACGATGATACCTAGGCTAAACCTAGCCTCTAGGCCTAGGCCTACGAATAAAGCCATGTGTTTAGTGTTCTTATTCATCACTTTACGATGTCATAATAAAGTGTTCAAATAAAACCATGTGTCTAGTGTACTAATTCATCACTTTATATCTTTTATTTAACTAAAATAAAGAACATGAAAATATTGTAAGATTACCTATACGACAAAGGTATAACTTGGGAATTCCCCTTCATGCCTATTATTATTGTCTGGGCCTGTTGAAACAAACTAAACCCACGTGCGCTGCACTGGGCGAGCCAACCAATTAGCGTTCGTGTACGTGAAACAGCAACCATGTGCTATGCACTGGGCGAGCCAACCAATTAGCGTTCGTGTACGAAACTATGTCTACCCAGCTTCGTGTAGAAAATTCGACCAGACGAGT
>NW_022711099.1:255552-264590 GCF_011630105.1 Anneissia japonica
GAACTGAATGATGATATGTAGATGAAGATAATATTGACGGTGATAATCAATCTGATTATGAAGATAATAATGATGTACGTGATAATGAAAGTGTGGATGATGATTATGATGATGAAAATGAAGATGATGATGAAATTGATAACGATGAAGATGATAATAAATATGATAATGTTGAAGATGATAATGAAGATAACGATAAAGATAAAAACAAATACTATAATGAAATTTATGAGGTAATAATGATGATAAATGATAAAGATGTTAATATTGAAGATGATGAAGAGATGATAAAGATGATGATGATGAAGAAAATGATAATAAATATAAAGATGATGATGAAGATAATGTTAATTAAGATGAAGATGATAATGATGAATATGCTACGATAATGCTGAAGATGATAACGATGAAGATGGTAATGTTGAAGACGGTGATGATCATGATGATCGATGACGATTGCAGTAAGTAACCTCCATTGTGTTTGGTTTATTAATGATTAAAACAGTTCTACAGCTATAATAAGCAAACAAGATGACACTATTTTTAAAATTTTTAATTTCTTTTCTTTCACAAGTGTAGTTAATTTCACATGCGTACCTATAATTTACAAGCTGCGACTTACAATAGGTGTCGCCATTTGCTATTTGATACAATTTGTATAGACAAGGTAATTGAAGTAAATGATAGATTGATTGACTATTCGGATATTAATGATGATGATAATAATGATAATATAGGTGATAATGATGAAGATGATAATGATGAAGATAATGATAAAGATAATGATGGCATTGGAGGGTTCTTGCATACTAAACTCACTATCTTATTCTAAATTAATTTTGTTACCGGTATATTATTTCATAAAGACCTTACTTTATTGGTGATAGAGTCAGATACTGCAATAAACAAAGCCAATAAAGCAAGGTACAATATGACATAACTATTAGTAATTCAGGAAAAAAATTGAATGCTGGAATGCATTTTAAAATGCTTCTGGGTACATTTTTTTTTGTCGAAGAAAGGCTGCATATTTTTAATTTTGTATGGCTACCCATAAACGTCAAAACGAATATTTATTAAACAAATATTAACATCTTTATCTTCTTATCATTGTTATGGGCAAATACTAATAGCTCAATAAATCTACAGGCTTCCAAAACATGAAGCCAAAATGATCGTATCTGAATGTAAAACAGAGACTGGATTGGTTGTTCTTGAGACTTACCAAGCAGTTGTCAGGTCCAGATGCCGTACATCCACCAGCACAGTTGGAATCGCAGCATTCGTCAGCACCGGGTCCAAAACAACGGTTTCCACAGGATGAGTGACATACTACTTTGTTTACTGTAAACAAATTTTACATCAATTAGAGTAGACAATTTTAAAAATTATAGAAGTCTTAAAAAAAATTATATCATATTCTGGTCGTACAATTTTTTAAATGTTACTACAAAAAAAAATTGAAATTGAAAAAAAAAAATTGTAGGTGATTTTGGATATCTCCTGTGCAGTGGTGGCACCAGCCGGAAGCAGGGAGGGCAATTCCACCACCCGTCAGACCCCATCATCCGATGCCAAAAAGAGGTCGTCTAGATGAAAAATATTAATTTGCCTATCCAAAACTTTATTTTGTTTGTTTATTTAATTTTGATTTCGAATCATTAAATATTGTGATCTAAAAGAACAATTTGGTCCATTTAAGCCACCGAAACTCTCCCCACAGATCCTACCAGGAATTTTTATTCTGGGACCCTGATCAAGGTTCTAGTTGGCCCCTTGGTTCTGACCCTGCCGTTGGACCCCTCATTAGCAAATGTCTGGAGCTACCATTGCTCCTGTGCGGGAAATTGACTTTTTGTCAAAATCATCAGCTTCAAAATAATAATAATAATTATTATTATTATTATTATTATTATTATGTAGCACTCCATACTAATATTTCCAAAACTTGTATGTCTTGGGTAAGCATGAATACTTGGACCAATTGATTTAGAAGCAGACTTACTCGCAAAAGATCAGACTTATATCAAAATTTCTGTTGGAAAATGAACTGAAAGTTACCATATGCAGGGAATTGAACATCACCTGTGAACACATATTAATGTATTGAAATGTAACACTAACAAAAATAATTGAAATAGGTTCAATTTCAGTAGCTATATTCAATATGAATGTTAATACATTATTGTGGCAATATAGCTTTGTTAGTCAAAACAATGACAAGCTAAAAAAAAAAGTGACAGCCCTCGGAGACCAATATCTGGTGTTACTTATTGCATGAGATTTCAAGCTTTCGCTGGCAGTGATAGCAGTTTCATCAGGTGTATATAGTCTCACCTCATGAATCTGCCACAACTGCCAATGAAGAGCATGCAATAAATAATGGGAAAATTTTTTGTTCACATTTTTTTTCATCCTATATATTATATAGTACTTAAAAGAATTCCGCACTATTCTTTCCACAAGCAATGCTACTAGCTTCATGACAATTTTAACATTGGTGAAAGGGCACAGGAGCCAATTATCAAAGGTTATAGATGTTTATGGGATATTTTCATTGGGCAAAAGTATCAATTTAGTAACAGGCCAATAAATAATACAGTAAATCACTACAAAATCACAATCTCTAATGAGTAAACATCTTTAAACCTTCCAACCCAATCTGATTTGTTTAATAAATAAAAATAACTGGATCCTATATTAAAACAAGAGAATGCACCTACAAATAAGAATTAGAAATCTTTGAAATTTAAAATTGAATAAACTGATGGGTGATACTTTTTTGAACAATTCGAAAACCAGTTTATGTTAGTACCAATTATAAAATAAGGATTTTTAAATTTGGTTAAGTTTTTAATTTTGTTAATTAAGTTTATTTTAAATCAGTTTTACTTTTTTTATGTTTCTCTTTTGCCTTTACTGTATATTTTGATGATGGAGCAAGGGCAGTTTACTGTTTGGGTTCGTGCCTATTCTTTGCTCCTGGCAAGATTGTACTCTTACTTTGCCAAATAAACATTATTATTATTATCATTATCATTATCATTATCATTATCATTATTATGTTAATCACACAGAAAGATAATGAGGGGATTTCTACTGATTTTTTTTATTTTGGTGGAAAGATTGGTGGGGAGGAGAAGGGGTGTTCTCTATTGCTTACCATATCAATATGGCAATATTACTACTATCGCAGGCTTGTAGGACACAACCAGCACAACCAGGGTGATGAACCTTCCTTGTTTCATATACTATTAGTATTACAGGCAACAAAACTAAAGTGAGGTATACTACAGTAAACCTAGTACAGACAACCTGGTTTGGCCCAACAACAGAGAGCTTTTAGAGCCAATACACTTGTGATCCAGGTCATCTGGTAGCAATTGTTGATATCTAGCACTGACAGACTAATTACTTCACTCCCCATTTTTGTAGGTATCTACAGTAGTCATCAACAAATAAGCAAGGGGTCAGGACTAGGTCAACCATGTAAATCATTCCCACTGGGATAAAAAACATCACCTTGATCTTTAGTAAACTGGTACTTTTATGGGCCACAGGTCAAGGTTCATAGGCTCAGCTTCTTATAATATTAACAGTATGTTGTTACCACTGATCTCTACTAAAATAGCTGGATTGCTCATTGGCTGGTTTTAGTGAGGCCACTGATGCCATGTTGGAGGACCTATAGGTGACGTTATCAGTTTAGACAAGTTTCTTTTGGCATTTGTTTAAATTATTGTTAAAAATAACAATTTATGCAATACTTTTTAATAATAAATTTAATTTATATTTATACGCAAGATTTTTTTCAAATCATCTAACCGCTCGACGATATCGTTTATGCAATTTGAAAAAGCACAAGCAAACTTATTGCCGTTGTTAGTGATCAGCGTCACTATAACGACGCGACTTTGCTTGTGCTTGTGTAAACTGCATAAACAGTCGCCGTCAAGTGGTTAGAAGATTTTTAAAAAAATCTTATGTTAAATTTATTATTGAAAAGTATTGCAATAATCATTATTTTTAACAATAATTTAAACAAATGCCAAAAGAAACATCACTTAGGCCCTCCAACATGGCGTTGGTGGCCTCACTCTTTTCTGTACAGGGACTGGCCGATGAGCAATCCTGCTATTACAGTAGAGATCAGTGGTTGTTACTAACATGTCTCTTCTAAAGAAGGTGACACTTGAACTAGCTCTATGTTGATAAAGCTTAGTGCTATTCATGAAGTTATCTAGTATGGCTCCATGGATAGACACTTTAATTCATTAGGATTATGGATGACAGACAAGAACTTGTGACAATGTAGCATTATACATACTGACAAGTTGTGCCAACTGCCAATGTCTATAAAGTATACATTTTAAAAGAAATATAGGCTGTCTATGGTAAAATTGTAAAAAAAAATGCCAACAATTTTATTAGATTATTGAATTAGTAATTTTAAAATATCGAATAATTTATTAATAACCAATAAAAACACAAATCAAAATAATAAACTTTTCACTGAAATATAGACATTTCAAAATAAAAATCCTTGATAATATCAGCCAAATTAAATAAAGAAAAGAATGGTATATTTTGATTTTAAACTGGTGAGGAATATTTTCTCTCAATGCAATTTGGAATTCAATTTTTGCATTATATTTTCCAAGATTCAAGTGAAGAAAAGTTCTCACAGCTGAATATGCAATGTAAGATCAAGGAAATTTGAAATAGAAGTCTGGGGCGGATTTGGTGTGGGGGGGGGGGGGGGAGGGCTNCTGGGTGCGTTCCCCCTCCCACTTTGTGAAAGTTTAAAGAAAATGGAAAGAAAAAGAAATAACTGATCGCCCGAAACACCTCAGAGGTGATTTTTTGGGCGTCAAACAAAATTTTCGGGGGAATGCCACCAACCCCCTAGGGTAGTGTTTTCTCGATTGGCCCCACTTTCGAACATCTCTGGATCTGCCACTGGAAGGAGCCTAGAAAGTTAATTTCACATAAGGAGACACCTCAGTCCCACTATGGTTGGGGCCGAGATGCAAAATTATATGTCTGTGTCAGTTCTAGATGGCCGGAAATGGCACTCTCAAACTATGGAAAATTTTTCCCCTTATTTTTTTATTTTTTTTTTTAAATATACCTTTAGGCCTTGAATCTGCCTATGTAATCTGACATAGCCTACTGTACAGTATGTCTAACCTAAAGAACAAAGCATTTAATAGCAGAAATAATAAAAAAAAAAACCAATACCGGTAGTTTCTTAATGTATTACTCCATTTTCACTTCTAAAAATAGAGAATTTTACTTTTGTGTAGGCAGGCAGGTTTGCCACAGGACTTTAAGCGCTCTCATAAAATGCTGTTGAACTTTATAAAGACAGTATTGCTGTTTATCGTGTCATTTTGGCAAATTTTACGAAAGCCAATCTACTTTCTGTTTAAAATTGAACTTTTCTTGTAATCAGTTTGTTGTTCATCTATTTTGTCTTCACTTATATTATATTGTAAAACTATTTGATCGATATTAAACCAATTACAATGGATGTTAACTCAAACAATCAAACAGTTCTACACAATAGAGTACCACAGTCTTGTTGTCACGACGCCAGGTGGCGCTCTCTGATGTAAATAGACGTTGGTTACCGTCTGAATGACTGAATAACTTCATAGGCTTTCTGGAGTAGGCATTTTAAAATCTAATATTTTACCATGAAAATGTACTAAAAACACAAAAGCTCGCATTATATTAGTTATCGAACACACATTTAATCATCAATTAAAATTTACAAAGAAAAAGTAGGATACAACATCTTAATAATTACGTGGAGAAAATGGCATCCGGTTGAACATATTTTGCAACGATAGCAACGGAATAGTATCAAGTGGTATCGTGACGTAACACTGTAGTAATAATAATAATAATAATAATAATATAGAAATTTATATAGCGCCTTTTGCCAAAGGATACAAGGCGCTTAGAAAAGGTTTATTGTAGGAAGAGGATTATTTAGGAAATAAATGAGCTTTTAAGAGTTTTTTAAAGACTTCAGTACTACAAGCATTTCGGATGGAAATAGGAAGATTGTTCCACAGTTTTGGAGCAGAGGAAGAGAAAGATTTATCACCAGCAAGTTTGTTGGATTTGGGAACAGATAAATAGGAACCGGAAACAGAACGGAGAGAATAGGTAGAGGTTAAGAAAATCAACAGGCAGGAGATATAACTAGGATTGGAGGACTGCAGTGTATTAAATGTCAGAACTAATATGCGGAACAGGATTCTATATATACTATATAATATATAAATCTGATAAAATTATTCAAATATCAAATATTGTTTTTTACATGATTTTTTAAATGAATAATCAAAAATTAAATCTCAAAGCCTGAAAAGATACACATATTTAATAAAAATTGTGATAATTATCATTATATAAGCTGATAAGCATATCTTTCCTGCTCTTGTTAATAACAATCAATACATAAAACAATATTTCCTGCTTAACCTGTATAGTCACCTTTCACCTTTTTAAAGGAAGTCTGGCAAAAAATAAAATATATCATCCAAAAGATTTGCCATTGGTAGATGCCTCACTGAAAATGATCCTCATAGGCCAATGTAGATTAAAAATTTAAAAACTACTGTATTAGAAATATGCTATCCATGGATTTTTTTTTTTAATTGGATACAAGAAACTAATATTTTTGAGCTATTTCTCTCAATTGTCAATTTGTTAAAAAAATAATTTTCCAATAGAATTATCAAGTATCAAATATTCTACTGTGATTTGTAAAAGTTATACACTTGGCACTTGTATTGAGATAACTACACTGAAACACAATCGTGTAATCTTGATTATAACATTTTGATATATGATATTATAACAATATTTGAATCTGAAGTTTCAATGTACACTTGTATTTTACCACAGTTATTAATAGCCATTTAAATAAAAATACGTATCACATTTCTGGCTTCTTAAAGATCTGTGAGCTAACACAATGATTATTCTTACATATTGAACTTAATCGAATAATTAAACCTATATTTAGATAACAGAAATTTGATATGGATGCAATCAATTTGAAAATGAGACACAGGATATGTTTATTATCATAATGTTCGATGTAGTAACTAATTTGCCTCAATATTTAAAATATTGACTTGACACTGCAGTAAAATTATCATGATGTTCGATGTAATAAATCTGCCTCAATATTGAAAAAATTGACTTGACATTCTGCAGTCAAATACTAACAAATAAAAAAATAAGATAAGGAAAAAACAATGTAAAAAGGATTTTCTTTACATGCTTCTTCCTAATTTGTTGCCTACTAAGGAAATGTCAGAAGAGTAAATCTTAAGTGTGTGATGTGAGTACCATATGCACACACTAGGAATTTAGATTGATAGGAAAGGGGATGATGGGTTGCAAAAGTTAAATAAATAGGGAGAAAGGCCCTAACCCCTTAATTGTAGTATAGGATTTTGAACTACTAATAGCATAATTTTTTGCTCAGCATATTTTTAGATGTTGTTAAGGTTGAAAAGGAAGGGGAAAGCGCAAGCTTTTTGGGGATGTGTACAATTTCCTCCCCTTGTCGCACTACATGCCACTAAATAAGGGGAAATTACTGGAAGGTGAAGGGATAACTGGGAAAATTAGGTGCTTACTTCAGCAAGTTTTTCAATAAAGGTGCATTACACTTGTGAGACACACATAATTATAGAAACAACTTGGTAAATCGGCCAATCAGTGCTGTCCATATAAAAACTATGCAATATCTAATTCATGAGGTGTTCTTTGAGAATATCTAATTTATGCATATTCTGGTCTAATGAAACATTAAGACCATGGAATAAAAACAGCACATTTGAATATCATTTTCTAAATTTCATGCAACATTCTTAAAAGTCATATTATGTATATATTTAGGACTTTCCCAAGTAAATGTGTTCAGATGCTATTAAACCTAAACTATGTGGTGATAAACCACAAAGCAAAGCTTGAAGAAAATCAGTAGGGAAATAGAGAGAAAAAACATTCTCCCTAGATGGTCGTCATGTTAATAATTATAATGAGGTAAGGCATATGACTATGACTGACGTTAAATATCTTTTTAATGTTTTATTTCTCATGGTAGAAAATAAATTCACATTTATTGTGGTTGTTAATATCAACAAAACAACTATGCCTATGATGTACACTCGCTTTTTTACGACATAAAGTGAAATCTCCATATTAATGTGCTGAATTTTCTGTTTCTAATCTAGCTCACATTGAGATACGAGTGATAAGAACTTGGAAGAAATCTTCTTCGCATATTAAATTATTTGTGTTAGTATATTGTGATTAGGCTTTGGAAAGGTAACTAGCAATAACTTTCTATGCCGACTTCCAAATACTAGAATTTTTTATTTTTTTGCTTTAAAATTTAATGTTGCAGCGACTAATATAAAATTTTATACGATTACATTATCTCCTTCCAAGAGTGCACTTAGGCAAACAAAGTGGAGTTGAATAGCTGGTGGTTATGATGCCTGGCTTCCAGTCCCATGGTTCAATTCTTGCCATGGATAATTTTTCTCAAATCAAAACTAATTCCACTTCTTAAGCCTTATATACTTGGCTTAAACTTGAATAAAAAAACTTGGGACAAATGGAAAATTGAGTTGAATAGAACTTACACCTTTTGTACAAAGAAAAACATCTATTGGATAATTATATTTAAATTATTCTAGGAAATGTTTTTATCATTTGTTTTTAAGATTTTGAGATTTATATATTTTTAAAATGTGTTGGAATGTACTGTATTTTCTTGTGCAAGGCCTCTATGATAAGCTTTGCTTCGATTTTTGTTTTCTACACGCCCGGAAATAACCTCTGGTACTGGTACTGGGTATTTATATTGCGCCTTTCCCTTGCAGTTATGAAGTGTTTTGGGCTATACAAAATTTCTTTTTCTTTTACTTTCCAAAAGGAGGAGGCCGGGGCCAGTCCACTCCCTGTCTCTTATACACATCTAGTATCAAATATTCTACTGTGAT
>NW_022711099.1:264596-267722 GCF_011630105.1 Anneissia japonica
GTTCTGGGCTCAAATCCTGTTATATCGATATACATTTTTTATGACTAAAAACAGCTCCACTCTTTGACCTTCACTAAGAAACTTAACTGGCGTTTGTGGGAGATCTCCAGAAAAAAAAGCTCCATACTATATTAAACTGAATTTGGAGATTGTAGAACAAAAAAAATGTTCCAAAAATAAACTTTTTGTTGTCTTGCATCAAACTGAATTTGAAAATGCAGAGAATAATATTTTCGAAATTGAGAACTTTCTTGTCGTTAAGCATAAGAAATAATTTTGCCAATTAGTTTTTGATAGTTTGTTGCTATGGTATATTTAAACATACAAAAATACTTACAAATCTGACACATATCGGGACCTGCTCCCCAACATCTACCATTGCAACTTGCATGACAGTCATTACCTGTAAATAATCATAAGAAAAAAAATAACCAAATACATGAATTTGTATCATTATCATAATTATTATTATTAAATTTGTCTACTTTAATAGTTACAAACCTTCTTCTTACAAAACAAAAGTTAATGATACTTATGAATATCGATACAGAAGATATGGAAAGAAAAAAAGTTGGCTTTCAGTGCTCTGAAACGAGTAATTACAAAGACTACAGTTTATTATGGGGAAGGCTATTTCAAAGAACATTGGAATTGTTGAAAGTAGAATAATATTAAAACTATATGAAAGGTTATAAATATTTACACAAGATTCATTACATATTTATTATTCTTCATATAGCATCAACATCTATACAGAACTTCTTCACATGGGGTGGTCATACTTTGAGCTTCCTGAGTTTCCACATAACTAATCTACCAGTATATCTTGGGATCTCATACAGCTTTACCATGATAAATACTACTAAATGTAAAAAGAAATTCTAGCATGTAATATATAGGCCTATCAAAAGTCTTTCAAATTAATAATGATACAGTATTGTATATAGTGTTCTTTGAAATGACACCTTATACTTGCATAAACCAAAGACTGAATATTAAAAAAGAAGTTTTTCATATCATGGGCAGAAATCTGGAATAACCTAAATAATGTCCATCATTTTGCAACAACTGCTCCTAATATTTATACTTTTAAACAACTAATAAATAACTGACAGATTAAATTTTTTAAACAATGAATAAAAAAATTCTACTAAAAACTGTTCTACATTGTCATGACATCACTTTTTTAATCTTTATCCTTTTAAATGTTAGTTTCTTTGTACAGTGTGTATTTTAATTTGATTTTTTTTATACATATTTAAGTTTCTTCATTCTATTGGTATATTCTTGCAAAAACAGCCTTGTGAAAAACATAATAAGGTGATACAAGTTTTTTCTGTTTTAAAATAAAGTTATTATTTCACTTGATAATATTATAGGCGTTACCCTATCACAGAAACATGAATACCACGCCCATTCAACTGAATAAACATATTCCATCCTATTAATAATAATAACAATAACAATAATGCACCATTTACACAGTACATATTGCAATATAACTGCCTCTTTCTCTATGCGCTTTACATTAATATCTTGGTCACACCTATAAGTATATTCACATACAGCAAAAACTCATCTTATCAGCTTCATTACTTAATTGAACTTTGTTTAGAGACTCAAATCTCATAAATGTATCATTTGATTTTTTTTCCCCTTTTGGTTATTGGTCAAGACAAATCCAATTTACTCAGGCACTTTGTTTATATCCATACTAACATACCTTAGCACTAAATCGTGATAAATTGTTTGGAATGTCTCTAGGCGCATGGATAAGTGAGCTGAAGTTTTCCTTATCATTGGATTATCAGTCAAACATTGCTGTTCAGGTTCCATCCCTCATAAGCCGCATTCTTTGTATAGGGAAATGTTACTGCATCTAATAAACAGTTAATACAGATAGCAGGACTTGAAAGTCTTTTCAGTAATTACTCCTGGGTTAATAGGCATATAGAAATGCAATAACTCAAGCTTCATATCTTCTGCTTCACTTGTCTGTTTGAGCCATCTATATCCAGCAAAAAATAAACTCCAAAACACTGAATTGCTTTCTTAAGCAAGTTATTACCGCTTGGTAATTTAAACGAGAAAAAAAAAAAAAAAAAAAAAAAAAAAAAATTCTCATAACTAATTAACTGATGTATAAGTGATACGCTTTTTTATATTCTTTGAATTGGTCCTAAATTATCTGGTAATAAAATTTTAAAAAAGTCAGTGAAATGATTTGAACATTATAACTGTTTTCAATCAACACTTCTATTAAAAATCCAGAAAACATTTATAATTTCATAATCAGTTTTATAGCTGTTTCTTTTTGTTCATTTATGAGAATTTCAATCTAATTTAATCATATTTTTTACTTTTAACTTACACAATACATAATTCTCTCTACGATGGGAAGATTACAAGACAAAAGAAAATTAACAAACAAACTTTTAACAAACCAGCCATTAGGAGACACCAATTTAATTTTTCCTTGACATTCTACACAATGTTTAAACTTATTTCATCTAATACAAAGTGCCATTTTTCTGGACCTTCCCCCTTCCCTTCCTGCAAATGTTTGGATCCACCGCATACTGGTGTAGAAATAGTAATTCACTAAAAATCCTAGTGATTTGCATCCCTAACAGAACTATGTATCCAGGGTAAGACATATAACTTATATGCCAGCATTATAGCTATGGTAGTTATCTATCAAACAAATTTGATTGATTCAGACTCTGAATGAGGTAATGTATGAAATGCTGTGTACAGGTGTTAAGGAGAAGGAACTTGATGGTGTTTGCATCAGGAAAATATAATAGGAGTGATGTTTTGCTGAATACTCAGTACCTTCCAAATAATTGCTAGTTACAGTATCTGGAGGTTGTGGATTCAATTCCCACCAGAATATAAATACTTGCAATTTTTTTTCCCTACAAGTATTTGGGAATGTACCGAGTACTGCATTCTATATATATATATATATATATATATATGAAGAAGGCGTGTCCACGTGTGTTTCGAAACATATGTAGAATATAATATAACGTAACTGTAAAGAAACTCAAATACGTAAGATGTTGACTTTAGAAACACTAAAATTTATTAGGCGAATATTTCGGCTACTCCTGTAGTCTTTGT
>NW_022711099.1:267788-278540 GCF_011630105.1 Anneissia japonica
TATGTCAAGCGTTGACAAAGACTACAGGAGTAGCCGAAATATTCGCCTAATAAATTTTAGTGTTTCTAAAGTCAACATCTTACGTATTTGAGTTTCTTTACAGTTACGTTATATTATATTCTACATATATATATATATATATATATATATATATCCTAAGAATAATAAGTAAACATTTAATTTGCATATTAACATAAGCTCACAGTAAATGTATATTACTTTCAGTTTCTCATCGGCTAACTTCGATCACAGTAATATTAATACGATGATCTTTAGATTGTTTTCTATTGTCACATATCCATTATTGTATGGCCTTTGACCTGTTTTCAACTAAAAGTTGTCAACCCCTTAATACTGATGATAAAAAAAAGTCTTTGTGCATAAGGGAGCTGCTCCCTAGTTTTAGTTGATGATTATTATTTTTTTCCTGATGCAAAGGATGTGAATATTCCTCTCTACAGCTGCTAGGGACCATGCCATATGTACAGTAATTTAACACAATGGTGCTGAGAGTTAGAGGTTTTTCTCCTACCTTTACCGTGTTTTGTACTAGCCAAATAACACACTATATTTTAAAAATAAAAAATGCTTCATTCTATTAAATTATTTATAAAAATTCCTTTAAGCAACCTTTGAATAACCTTTCCAGTAGAAGATTCAAGGTCCAGCCACCTTCCTCTAAATTTTTTCAAAATTATGAAAAATGTGGAGAGAAAAAGAAAATTATATTTAAATTCTGAGAGTGCCATTTCTTAGGCCATCTAGACATGCCATAATCATTAATTCCCTTACCTCAGCCCCAGCCATGGTGGGGCTGTGAAAATCCTCCCTGGGCCCCACTATTTTGAATTCCTAGATCTGCCACTGCTTTTCCTTATAATTTAATCTAAGAGCATCTTTTTTTTTTCAGATGAGATTATAGGACAATCTCATCTAATTAATCTCATCTAATTAACAAAGATGAGAGTTATTTTCAGTTTTTGTGACAGTCCATTGGTTTCATTTGCGAGACTACAAAGTTGATCGACTGTCAGCCATTTGGTAAAACTCTATACAGTATCATATTTGTTTATAGTCTCCTGCAGAGTCCCATAGTAGAAAAGAAGTAAAAGGGCAAACTTAAATTTAGTTCAGTAGTGATAATGTAGATTGAATTTAGTTTCAAGCATCCAGAACTACTATAAAACACTCTATCAAGATGATGTGAGGTACAGTAAACAGAGAGGGCATTCACAACCTTCTCTGTTAAGAACATCAACCTGACTGACATGGAGAATGAATGTGGATGTAAGCTGTTAATATTCTGTTCTCGTTCACAAGTTTATAATACAAAAAAGATTACAGAATCACTAACGTGACAGTCGCAAAGAACACTTTTACCGAGAATTTTATAAACTAATATAAATGTGTAAATCCTCTGATAGAAATTTAAACATGTTATTAAATTGTTTATGATCATTCCGGATATTCCATTATTCTAATAGGGATAACATTGTTTTACTAGAAAATAGCATAAGTAGGACTAAGGTAAAAGTCATTCCAAACTGAATAGGCTTAAAGATCGAGTTCTTACTTATCAATAACAGCATTATGGAATAAACTCAAAGACTTGCCGACCCTTGGTCACAATTTCAAAATATTGTACAAGACTTCATAAATGCAAAATGTAATTCTCAAAACATTAATATATAAGAGATTGATTTATAAGATAGATTACAGAATATTGAGTACCGAGTCAAAATGATAATCTGTTTCATTCTATTCTTCATCTTCTGGAATTGGATTTTGATGCATTTTAAGGCAATTACAGCACTGTATATCCTTTAAATTATAACCATCTATCTATCTATCTGGAAGACATTGAATGGAATATGTCTGATAAGGCTATTGACCGACACATGATCGTGAAACGTCCTATAGAAACGATGTTAATGTTGAAGATAATTTGGGGTCAGTCGGTTAGCAATTTTTATTTCGAACTGTAGGCCTAGGCCTAATTCTAGGGTTCATTGCCAGCATCACTTACCCCATATATTTTGGCTGGTGAAATGGATCACCGGGGTAAAATGTGAGGCTTACAAAGTGATATCAACAAATAAAGAAATCTTATCAAGCACTGTATCATTGGTAAAACCATACCCTTGGAAAAAAAAAAAAATTGGCAAGAAATAATTCAACTTCAACTTCAACAAAAAAAAAAATGATTTTTAAAAATTCGTTCCAATGGCAATGATTACAAATTTGAATTATATGACTCAATTAGGAGTGCAAAATATGACTGAATGGTTATGTGCTAAATTTCAAATACCAAGGTCTTTGGTTCAACTGCCAAAACAAATTGGTATTTTTTCACTCCCCCAAAAAAGAAAACAATTTTAATTCACAAGCCTCAAATTACATTGCATTGGAATTCCAATAATCTTGTTAAATACAGCAGTAAACAATATTCATAGAAAACTATGTTGAAACAATAACAGAAAAAGTGAAGTACTGATCAAGCTTGTAGCTTAATATATAATATAAAAATAAATAAATCTAAAACAAATATTTCATAATAGTTCTGAGCCTAAACAAATGCCAGTTTCTAAGTAACTTTTCTAAAAAAAATTCTAAAAAAAGAATATTTGTGTATATAATGGCTACTACAATTTCTTATTGTTGAATTCAATTCTGATTTAAGCACAACTATATTTGTGTCCTTAATAAATGGTACTGTACAGTATGTAAGCTGATTGGGATCAGTAAACATGTTCAACCTTGTCTCTTGCTTGCCATATCAATAGTCTGTTATTTTTGTGGTTCTATCACCTTCAACCATTTTCAAAAAACAATGTACAATCTGTTCCCTTATCCTTTGTACAGCATACAGTAGGCTTATCTTTTTCTTTTAGTTTATTCACTCAATACCATTCTCTGTCATTTCTTCTAGCCTTATAGGTGCCTTGCAGCATAGAAAAACATCCCATTGTTATATAGAAACAGGCGTAATTACATTGTTAAGCGCACACGGCAGACTTTCGCCGTCTTCTTGATCAAGTATTGTTGTGGAATGATAAGTGGTATTATAATAAGATTGATATGAAAAGGAATTACAGCAAAAAATGTTGACCCCTGCAGTACCTAATAATTATGTTTGTGCTCACTGACTGCTAAAAATATTTATGGTTTTAGTTGGTCTGTTTTCAAGGAATCTGTTTTTCTATGACTATACAAAAACAGACAGCAATGAAAATTTTCGAGTGGATCTCCGATCTGTTTTAGGAGGTCTCCATTTTCAAAACACCTGTTCTCTAAGGTTGGGAAAACATCATCATGCTCACAATGACATTCAAAATTATTTACTACTATTTCTCACATTGTGTTCATCCCCGCTCCCAGTAGTAACAATTTAATTTTTGTTTATGTATGAATCACTTGTATTTAACCACCAGCTTCATCTAATCTTCACATTAATCACAACACAGATATGGACCAGCTGGGCCCGGAGCCCAGCAGTGGGGGGGCCGGAAGCGGGGGCCGAAAGTTGGGCCGATTGAGACAACACTGTCGTAGGGGGTCCGGGGCATGCCCCCGCGAAATTTTTGTGTTCTAGACGCCCGAACATAACATTTGAGGCATTCTGGACTATCATTTTTTTCTTTTTCTCTCTTTTTTACCTCCCAAAAGGGGGGGGGGGGCCCCTAAATCCGCCCCTGGAAATAATTATAATCATTTTTTGAAACCAGAAGCAACTGCCTGAGAGTGCCATTTTCAGGCATCTTGAGGGATAGACGTGTACTCCAAAAGTTTTTTACCTCAGCCACAACCATCGTGAAGCTAAGGTGGGTGTGGCATACCAGTATCTGTCAGTGAATGATGGACAAACTGCCGGTCCTACAAAATAAATACATCCTCATTTTCCCTTGAAAAAACCATTTATTGAAAAAATGAATTTCCCAACAATGCCTCTTTATGTAAATAGGTTAGTAATATATATTTTATAGATTTATTGGACTAGTTGTATAAAGGTTATCCTAACTTGGATTCATTACACGACATTTTCAGTTGTAAGGTCATCAGCATTACAATGGTATCAGAAGTGTACTGTGGGCTTGTATAGTAAATGCCTACCATTGATTCTAGGAAAACGAGATACTGATATAAATAGATGACTTTGTGGGAGCAGTGGAAACAGTGGATGGGGTTCAGGCTATTGAGGTCAGGCTATTGAGGTCAGGCTATAAAGGTCGGGGGTTGAGTCGCTTATTACTTTGTGTCATTCGGCAAGGCACTTTAAAGCAGCAGCTGCATTCACATCGTGCACAGAACACGGTTATTTGGGTTACGTATGTATGCGTTCGATTGTTCGAACCAACCAAGCTTGTTGCTGATTGGTCCAAGAGAAAAAACGTACACAAATTGCTCTCAGATCCATCGGCCCGGATCTGGATCCCGGATAGGAAATCGTAAGAATTTGATGTAAACGGTCCTATTCTTTACCACTGAACCCATTTTTCACAATTTTTTGTCTGGGCACCGGACCGGATCCTTACAGGTGTCTGTTCCTTTCCACCAATACGTTTCAATGAGAGTTGTGGTATTATAGATTGTAGCACTTAGCACCAATTTTCCAATTTATAGATGCAATGTAAATTCCTATAATTTATTATCCAATAAAACTTAAGTCACTGACTATTAATATATCCCTCTGTCAACTATGTATGCATCTCAGCATCCTGTGTTGATACACAGATTAATAATGCAAAGATATGCATTAGTTATGGGTATGTGATTATAGATATAGGAAGATGAGTGTGTATATAGGTACGTGTTGGTAAGTGCACCTGGTTATACCTGACCTAGGTTTCACCTTTGATTCAATTTTCACACATTTTCTGCACCCTTTGTTACATAGAATAACTACTAAATGGGGAGTTATTTATTAGTTGAGGTTCAGTGAATACATGGACTCCCTAAGGCAGTGAGTGGCGTCAACCTACTATGTCTTCTTCAAAACAACTTTAACCGAAAGTAAGACCGAAAAATAAATTACTTAAGAATTAAAACCTATAATCCAATCCATACATTTTGTTACCTGTGTATCAAAATTGTGGTACTGCAATAATTTAGCAACAGAAATAGCTCACGCCTAACAGATTGTCATAGCCAACACATTTGAAACATAAATCCAAATACATCCTGCCAACATCCCACATATATCAACTAAAAAGTTCAAAGAATGTAAACCTATCATCTGCAAAGAGAAAAATTTATAGCTTTTTATCTAATTAATCCCCCAAAGTAATAACTCAATTGTCATCTTAACATCTAACCTATATTTTATTTAAATACTAGAACAATAATAATATGAATAAATAATATAAACTACTGATGTGATTTTGATGTTTTTAGCCAATCGCTCACCGTGAGGTGAGCGATTGGCTAAGAGGTACTGTTCCTACTTCGTGAGCTACAACCTTCAGCAAGAGCTTTTACTTAATTTGGTTCCTAGTATGATGTTAACATGAGAGTTACCCATACTGTTTTGAGCAGGTACAGTACCTTGCTTATTGATTGCATAGGTTCAACATACATTGTTTTTAGTACCGTATAATGTGTTTTCAACATACAATCCTAAATCTTCAATTTTTTATCAGCTTTTAATTATACTAGAATTTAACTATACAGTCTAAATGTGCTCACCAATTTTTAGATATTGTGACTTCTCTTTTAGACCACCTGAAAAACTATTGGTTATTATTGTTGGTTAATGTCTAATATTTATTGTAATGTTATATTTTAGATAACTTTTAACTAAATTTTAATCAGAAATATAACCAGTGCTACATTTATAAATGGTATTATTTATTATGTGAAAACCTTACTGTAGTCACCCTAATTTTAAAGCCACAAAGTATAAACAATTTGTTTTTTTCTGTTCCGAGTTTTCAATATTCACCATTGAATCTGAAATCAATCAACTGACTGAACAATCAACTAATCCATTAATCCAGCATATTGCTGTGAATAAAAGCATTAAAAAGAAAAGAAGAAAGTTTATATATTTCTTCAAAATACTTTGAAGTGTGCTACAGTAGCCCTTAAAAATAGGTTGCACCATTCACAGATTATAAAAGCATGTAAAAATTAATATTATCAGCATAAAATTAACCAAACACTTACAACGTATGAAAGGGTATGTCACTTCAGGGACAGTCCCATTGGCCAGAATGTCGTACCAATCTATCGTTGATGCATAGCAGAGCTCGTGGTTCTTGAAAATTAATACGCCACCATTCAGAATTTCTGGAAGAAACAATGGTTATTTGAAATGTTCATAATTGGTTAAATGTAAATTTACAAAATAAATAACTAATTTGATTCATTATTGTAATTAGAATAACAATAATCTTCAGTAAAATCCCTAATAAGGGAGGTGTTAGAGATATATTTTCCTTCGCATTGTGGCTGGAAAGTTCCTCCTTAATAGGGGTGTCCTCTTACAGTAAAAGGGTGTGCCCCTATAGGATAGTTTCTAAAGTAAGGGCTTTAATAAACAGTTCACATTTATGTACAGGTACTTTATAACATTATGATAATAATTTGTAATTGATCAAGACTGAAATGTCATGTGCAATTTATATTGAACTGTAAATCTTGAAAATTTAAAAAAAAAGTAATATTGCAACATCAAATTGTTCCTTCATATGAAAAAAAAAAAGTCACCAACTTGAAATGACACACATATTGAAGCCATTTAGTTTTTGCTCAGTTATAGGTATTTTAATACTAAAATATGTAAATTGATTACCAGTCAGTTTAAAGGTCTATGGAAAGAAAGGAACTACTATGGGTTAATTAATAAGGGAAATTTTATTATTTACATCATTTGTATTTTATATAACAGCAGTACTGTAATCAAATAGCAATAGCAACAAAAACAATAATAATGCCAACAACAGCAAGTGGGTTGGCACAGTGGGAATGGTTTGGTTTCCAAACCTCAAGGTCGGGGTTTTGATCCCTCACTATGCATTTCGCTTGTGTCCTTGAGCAAGACACTTTATCTGCATTGCTTCCCTCCACCCAGGAGTACAAGTGGGTACCTAAGGAGGTTCAAGTATAAAATGCGCTGATATATTTCATGCAGCAAACCAGGGAATTTACCCCATAGGCATCCTTCCAATGACTGGGGTAATAATATGGAAAAGCAATCCGAGACTTAGTTGTGCAGATCACTATATAAATATTATTATATACATCATATTATAATAATTATTATTATTATTATTATTATTATTAGCAACATCAACACAAACACCAATTCCAACAATACCAATAGTAATAACACAAAAAAAATTAACATTAAGGCCATGTTAAAAGAAAAATTGTTGATCATCCTTTTCTTTTAAAAGTCGGGAGGGTAATGAAACCACTCTATTGATACTTGCCAAGTCTTTAAATTCCCCATGGAGGGGCCCCTTGTGTAAATGGTGGATGACTTTGCTGGATCTTCCAGGGAAGTGTATGATCAGGAGGAATTTATACGAACAATCAAAAGACAACATAATTACCCAAAGAAAGCTTAGGCCTAGCTGAAGTTGAATTATGGGCAGAAAGACGATTTTTTGGTGGGGGAAAAAAAATGGTTGGGTGATTTTTTTGAAGTAGGTAGGGGACGATCAACAACTTTTTTTTTTACATAGCCTAACAGCAACATCAACAACACCAACACCAAGAACAGCAACAGCAACAAAAGAGTACCAACACCAATAGCAGCAACAGGAATAACAGGTATAGCACCAACACCAGTATATATTCTATTAATTTGATTGGTCGAAAAACCAGTCATATGGGATTAAATTAAAATGACTATTCACTGTTTTTGAGCGACTAATCAACAATCGTTGACAAAATTCTAAAGTGAAACGTGAGAAAAAAACAGCTGATGCTGACAATTTTCGGCAGACATCGCTTCCTGTAAACCGACGCAGGTTCGGTACTGGGCCGTTTGTGTCGAGCGAGGAATGATTTCCAAAACTGATGGAAAGAGAACCTGAACATGTATGCACTGCAGTATTTTGCTAGCTTCAGCAGCAGTAAAAAACATGAACTTATCAATTATGCCTCGCTGAATAGAACATCCAATCTTTCTTTCACCTCGTGAAATAGTCTACAACAGTGTACTCGTAAACATTCATTATTTGTATATTGTTTATGTTTAGGGTCCTAGAAGGTCAGCTTCTTACTTGCTGGATGATTCACTCTCATTAAATATGCTCCAATCTATAATAACTAAATTATTATTTATTGTGTATATCTTCCGTGTATGTATTTTGATGGTCAAATACATGAAAGGTAAACAATAATAATGTCATGCAATCAGAAAAAGCATGTTTTCCACACTACAGATAATAATCTCACCATTATAATCAAAGGTTATATTAAGAAAATTAATTACATGACCAGCTTGAAACTGATATCATTCCATGATGTCATCTCTATTGATCTTAATCATTAACAATACTGAGACCACTGAACAGGATCAACATGACAATGCCAGCGAAGGACAGGAAAACCATCACAAAAGACACAAGGACAACAACCTATATAAAACCAGGAGTTAAATCCATGCAAGCACAGAGTGTCAAAATACTGCAATATACAGTACAAAAATATTTTTTTTTTCAAATTTTGTTTATTAATGTAATAAATAACTATAAAATATTGCACTGCATTGTTCCTACTAGGAAAATGTTACATACACGGAAAATTATCGAAGATAATACATATCCAAAGTGCAATGTTGTTGAAGATGACGCACATTTTTTTAAAAATTATTATTGTACAGAATCACATGACTTGTGGAATTTTATTAATCATTTTAGCTTTATTAATTATGGTATTGAAGCAAATTTTAAAAATATTGTCCTTTGTACAGGGAACGTTTATAGACCATCTGTTTTTATTAGGAACATTTTGCATTTACAAAGCAAACGTCCGAAAACATCTAAACAAATGGAGTTACACCTCAGTTTTCCAACTTTTTATGATACAGAAAGACATATTCAAAAATATTTTGATTAACTTTTAACTGAACAACTCATTTTACAAACGTATGCCAAAATCTTCTCCAGTATTTTTACATTGCCATATTGCATTATGGATGATTGTGTAACCAAAATGTTGCTTATAAAAAATGTTTTGTCTTCGTGATGAATAAAGGTGGGATGACACCCACCAAAAAAAAAAAAAGTCAAGTTTGCAGCCTTTTTCAAGGCTAAATTACAATTAATTGTGAACAGAGGAATCATGTTTGGCAAATTTTGTGTTCTAAGGAAATGGGCTTATATAGTAGAACTATGGTTAGTAGAAATAAAGTTTTATTTTTTCCATGATGAGAGATTCATTCAGTCTAGTGTTCTAGTGTATATATACTATAGCCTACTTCATATTTTTTATCTATCGCGTGTCTGTCTATTAAAGATTAAATACATTCATGTAGTGTGGATAAAAGGCAATCGCCTCATAATACACCTGCATAGAACTAAAAGGTTATCTTATTCAGAAATAGATTTGATTTCAGAAACTAGCCTTACCTGGGTATAAGCCCAGGTCTTTTTCCAATTACTGAATGCAGAAGTTAATAGGCCTTTATATTGTAAAGTTTGGGTTTTTTTTTTTCCTTTTTGTTCTAGGTATTTTACTTAAATAACTTATTTGTGCCCTAGATATTTTCTCCCTTCCCGGACATTTTCAACTGGTATTTCCCGCATGTGTTAAATAAAACAAGAATTTAAATACAAGGAATACATCAAGATTTACATCATCTCTTTTACTAAATCTTTATTATGGCTATGTTATCACACGGCTGCTAACGGTTAGCAGGATCCGGATCCTGCTAACCGTTATAATATAATTTATATTTAATTTATATTTATAATAATTTTTTATTATTAAATTAAATTTTCATTATTATTACTATTAAATTATGATATAACGTTATTGACGACATGGACTACAGTATAATAGTTATACAAACGTAAAGTGAAACAGAATTTACATACATTAAGCTTACGCCATTTACACTTGCTGTTTTTAGTTACTATTTAATAACACTATTGAGAGAAAATGGAAGTACTGTATAATGGTTAAGCAAACAATCAGCAATTACTTTAGTAAGGTAACACCAGGTAATACAGATGTTACAAATTGTGCACTTGCAATCCATTACAACTATTTTAGAAAGGTACAATATCCCACAGAGCGTTCATAATGATTTTTTTAATGATCTTTATAATTACTAAGTTAATTAGTTATCTAAAAGTAGTCGGGGGGGAGGGGGTGGGAGATGAATAAACTGGTGAACAACAGCTAATATCACAAGGGGAAAATGTCCAAATGGGAAAATGTCCGGGGGTCAGAACCAGCCTGCTCCCATCTTAATGTTCTTCAAATAATTGTTACAATGTCGTTAACTGTCGAAGCTACAGTATGTGTTGCAACTATAGCTGGATGTTTACAGACGATATTTCTGTCTTGTGGCCTATAATCAATATAAGTAAGGATACACCTTTGGGCCCATCCCCCACCCCCAACTCTAGGTTGACAAACTATATGTGGCAAAGACAAGCCAAACCAGTCACTCGTCGCAAACCGTGTTTCAGAGAAAATGGCCAAAACATGCTGGAATGTCAAATTTTAAAAAATCTATTTTATTGCACTAAACTAATCTTTACATATCTATACATCATTCTATGCTGTTATTTTCCC
>NW_022711099.1:278877-279496 GCF_011630105.1 Anneissia japonica
AAGTTATATAAAAAAAGTGGGGGGGGAGGGGGTGGGAGATGAATAAACTGGTGAACAACAGCTAATATCACAAGGGGAAAATGTCCAAATGGGAAAATGTCCGGGGGTCCGAACCAGCCTGCTCCCATCTTAATGTTCTTCAAATAATTGTTACAATGTCGTTAACTGTCGAAGCTACAGTATGTGTTGCAACTATAGCTGGATGTTTACAGACAATATTTCTGTCTTGTGGCCTATAATCAATATAAGTAAGGATACACCTTTGGGCCCATCCCCCCACCCCCAACTCTAGGTTGACAAACTATATGTGGCAAAGACAAGCCAAACCAGTCACTCGTCGCAAACCGTGTTTCAGAGAAAATGGCCAAAACATGCTGGAATGTCAAATTTTAAAAAATCTATTTTATTGCACTAAACTAATCTTTACATATCTATACATCATTCTATGCTGTTATTTTCCCCATTTTCAATGTTAAAACAACAATTTTTAGGGATTTGATGTTAGTTTCTGCATGAGAAATGCCTGAAATCATGAACTTTGAAGGCTGATTTCTCATATATTGTTCTTTAAACAGCTGTATGTTTAAACGCTTGTAACTTCATAAGGAAATGTCCGATT
>NW_022711099.1:279518-290453 GCF_011630105.1 Anneissia japonica
CGATTTGAATGATTTTTTACCATTTTATAGCTATTATTTTACTCTCTAACACTGTATTAATAACTCAAAATCGATTTTTGCGACGAGTGACTGGTTTGGCTTGTCTTTGCCACATATGTCGTTTTAACAGCCAGGGTAAGTGAAATAATTGTAGGACATATGCTGTAGTGTGGATTTCCATCCAAAACATCATGGGTGGCATATTGCCCGAGTATAAGCCCTTCCCTCCCCCGCCCTTCCTTCCCTCCCCCATCTATCCCCCGCGATTTTCAATGAATTTGGTAGCTAGGCCCTTTGGGCTTACACTCGGTCAAACATACACAGTCGTGGTAATGACAGGGGTCAATGATGACGTTTGTGGTACTTTCTAGAAAACTACCAATCAGGAAGTTGTGGCAGAGCGGAACTTAACATGGAAGTCATTTTGACCAATTACAGGTCACTAATGGCATCACCAGAAAGTAGCAGACGTATAGTACCAAACTACAAAATACAGATACTATCAAGGCAACTAAAGCTGGGAACCCTCTGGGGTGTACGACTGTCTGTTGCTGAACAGATCTCCTCTGCAGATCTCTACTATCTGTCAGAGCTTAATGACTCGATGCCGTCTGCGGAGAGTCGATGACAGAGACTAATTTTCATTAAAAAATCATCCATTGTGCGTGCCTTTTTTCACGTCAGCCGATGACAGTAGGCACAGCGAGTACCCGGCTTTATGGCTTGCGTTGTGACAGTGCATTCCAAGACTTGGTGCCATTTTTTTATGACACTGGCAGTTGGCAGGACAGTATTCAATACAATAATAAAATTGATTTTACACTTGCTTCGTTTACTGAAGTATTAACCCAATTTTGGAGATGTTTGACAACAGCGACATAAGACCCACTTGAAAACAGAGTTTTTGTGGCCTGTGTCTATGTTTTCAAAAGCCTAGGTGTCTGTTTTCGTAATCCATACAAAAAATAGGCTCCCGAAGGGAGCGTGTGTATATGGCCTATAATACTGCCTTAATGTACAGGTTACTAAATGCAGTATTCACATGGGGATTCAGTTATCAGGAAATGTGTGGTGTTGTTTACTGTGGCATAGACACAAAAACTAGTACCTAGACAAAGTATGAAAACAGATTTACCGTATTTTATTTTTATCTATAAGCAAATTAAAGAGAGTGTAGGAAACAACATTGGTGCCACTCTCAGAGGATAATGGGAGGGGGCAGTGTGGAGCTCCAGGGACTCTTCACAATTATTTTTTTTATAAACATTGCTTTTTACATTCTGATGCTATGCAAAATTTCATGTCAACAAGAAACATCAAGTATTTGTGTAACTAGTTACTAAATGCAGTTTTAATTATGTCTATTAATCATGGATGCCTGAAAATCGACTACGGTAAATAAATTTAAGCTTAATACCTGTCACTTATAAATTATATTGTACGTTGAATGGTTTGTTGCTATATTTTGTCTAGCTCCCTGGGACGGTTTGATGTTATTGGGAGGCAAGTGTGGATGCGTAAATATATTCGAAAACTGACGAGTACATTCGTCTGGAGGTGAAACCAAATTTGAACCAGTTGGTGCCAAAAGCATTCTTCTGACACGCTATTGTGTATTGATGCACTTTGACTAAACAAAACAGTATCTACAGTATATCGTGTCATATACCACAGATACAGTAAATAGCTTGGTCCCAGATCACTCATTGTGTCTGATTATAAAACTCGCTATTAAACATTAATCAATACTTGAGATCATGTTTTTGTATGCATTAACTCCGCTAATGAACAATCGCCTCAAAAGTAGCACATTTTCCCTGTCCATTAATAGCCCGAGTCCATTTAATGAACAAAAATGCCCTTAAAAAAATCTATTAAAATGGCAGAATCCCAGATCAGCCGTTGGCTAATTTGATACGAGGTAGAGTAGTACGCTATAATTCATTTTGGTTAATTCCTTGTAGGATTGTAAGCAAAACTACAGTACTGTAGATGAAGATAGTAATGATTAAAGATGCAGTTACAAATTGATTTTGTTATTGTCCAGAGGTGGCACCAGCGGGAGGGGGCCCTTAGCCACCGTCGGGGAGAAAACCCACAATTGATCCAGGAGAAAAAAAATGTATATGTATTTTGACATACCTGTATTAGTAGACCCCAAAACCGATTAAATAAGCCGTTGAAACCACTAAATTGTCATATTTTTTGGGGGCTTCGACCACTGGAACACTTTCAAGAGATTTTGAGTGACGCCCGAACAGGCCCACTTTTTTCATCGAGGTTATCGTCCCCCCTCCCGTTAGGGACCACTGACCCCCCTGTCGGGCAAAACCTGGTGCCACTACTGCTATTTTCTGTTCCTTTAAAACAAAATTGGGCTCATTTTTGGGGGCGAGCTTATAAATATATCTGAGGACTAGAAAAGTGCAAGGTCTACAGTAGCTACAGTAAACTAATGACACGCCCCACTACACTTTCAGCCAATCATTGGAGAGATCAGGTTGTTTATATTTCAACAAACATGAAAGTTACTGCATGCTCATGTGAATTCTGACATGTCCATGTTAATCTACTTTGCCACTATAAACATATTGAATGGGATGCTACATACATTAATGTAAGCAAAAGTAAACATAGCATTTGTCACCAGACTAAACACAAAAAAGACAAGTCACTAAAGTTTAGTCTTCTTATATCATCAAGTTGTATAACACAGGTGGGCAAAATGTGGCCCGACAGCAAATTTTTTGTGGTCCGCGAAAATGTGGCTACATAGCTAAAAAACACCTTGTTTTTAAGGGCCCGACACCAATCATATGTAAAAAGTCACATGAAACTGAGAATAAAGTGGTGTAAAAGCAGTGCATGGAGGTTTTGAAAGCTCACTGGAACATCGGTGTTAGATCAAAAATTCACTTTGGCACTCCGACCGATTTTTATACCCATCCCTGTTGTATAGGAATTAATAATAATGTGATATTTGTATTTTTCAATTACAGTACGTTCTGTATATTTTAGACATCATAACCATTGTAAAAAGATTAACAAATTAATTTATGTTAGAAATTAATTAATTAATTACGTTATTGTTTTCAAAAGTTAATTAAAATTAAAATCATTTTGCTAGTAATACTGTGCTTATCAATCCATATTTTATTTAAAACTTTCTTTTGTGTTTCAAAATTTAACAAAATAAATTAAAGTAAGAATAGATTCATTTATATGTCATTGAAAGATGTATAATTACAATAACATCCCTTTTTTTTGCATTGACACCCCCAAAGTTAATAATAAATTTAAAGGAATGGGCATTTTACACCACTTATGTTCAGCATCAGGCAATAACAAAAAGAAGTTTTTTTTAGGTTTTCCCGACTTCAAATACACATTCCTTTACAGTAAATAAGAGTATTAATAGTTATCAAGACTTTATCTGACTATATATTGGAGATTTCTTATTGTACAATAAATCAACTTAAATCATCAAATTTACATTAGACGAGATAAATGAAACACAATAACAGGAAACAAATTTAGGATCAATTAAAATTCATAGGAGGTTTCTCTAAAATGCAACACGAATACGTGACAGCCTACATGGAATAGGTTATATTTTGTTCTACAGGTACCTCCGCTGCAAGTCATTATAACTTCAGTGAATATCGTCTGTAAAGAAGATGTTTATCTAATATTAGATGTTTGTCTATCAGTAGTGTAAAAACGATACGTCCGCTACAAATCCTTAGAAATAATCTTTGAAAATGGTGATATAAGCCATTCCAATTTGCCTGATGCATCAGAGAATATCCATTGATAAATTACAATAAGTAATATATTGTAGTGTAGTTATGTAATCATGAACACGGGACAAGTAAATCTGTTTTTCAAACATCAATGAATATTGACAAAAGCATCCGACTGAATTCTCAAAGTCATTCGGATTTTGCCAATGGCAAAGTGTCAACAGAGACAAGAGAAATGTATATGAATGCCCGAAAAATGTCAACCAGACCGCTTGGAAGCTCGTTAAATTTGTTCATGATCTCAAAATGTGTTTTGTAAAATATCGACCGGGAGATGGTGAAGAGAGAGTTCTTGTTTTTTTTTTGTTGAGCTTCAAGCTACAGCTACATCAATTTTTTAAACATACAGATTTCCTTGTTGACAGTGGTGGAGATGTTTGTGTAGTGGGTTGGGGAAATAACTTAAATTTAGTATCCCCAGATGTCACATAGTCTAGTAGCTTAGATGACCAACTTAATAGATTTTAAAATATCTCGCACAAACATTTTTAATGTATATGATTATGTTTCTGAGATCTGAAATGACAAACTCATAGTTTGGTAGGGGAGCCTTCCCTCGCCCCCGTGGAATTTCCACCACTGCTTGTTAAACAGCAGAAGATTATTTGAGAACTTTAGAACTAACCTGTACAGTAGGATATAACAAAGATTATTTAAATAATTTGAATAATGATATACCTCACACATTCCCATAGTGCAAACACAGCCAAGCACAAAATTCATTACTGGTTTTATTGGCAAAAGAAAGCTAAAATAAAAATTAGTAATTGTACAGTATTTACATTAATTCAATTCAAATTCATTATAAAAACAGTTAATATACATGAATTAAAAAACTAATAAATTGATGAAAAGGACAACCAAAAAAAAAACTTGAAAGAGCTCACCTTGTAATGAGACAAGTTGTAATTGAAGTATTCCGATATTCTGCTGTTCATTGGTGACGGTACGATTTTCGTTGTAATTATAAGAAACATATAAAGCGTTATCTTTGAATAATGATTCGCCTCGTATTACAGTCAAATTAGGCAGTGGTATATACGGTAAATATGATTTTGTGACAAGCACGTATCCCGACACTTCTCGGATGTCTTCAAGGAATGAGAAACTAAGCGATGTATTTTGCTGCCAGGTAATTTCAACATTTCCTTTCACATGGGTACAATTGGTAAATCGTTGACGCATATCTCTGTACCTTGCTTCTGCTTCATATTTGTCGACTTCTGTATCTTCCCAGTTGGTTCCTTTACAATATATGGCTGGAAAAAAAGATAAAATGATAAATGTTAGGTGCAGTACATGTACTAATAATTAATAAGATTTATAAAGCGCACATATCCACAGCAGTAGTGCTCAAGGCGCTACAGCAAAAATAAATTACAACGAACTAAAATTAAATTACTAAAATCTGAAGTACTCCCTGTGACCAGAGAATACTGTACCATAAAGGACTTTCAATTGTCTACCAACCAAATTAAAAGTATTACTCAACAAATATGTGGTATTATTTATGTATTAGTTTTTTGTTAATATTTAATGCTTTTTTTTTTTTACTGAAACATTAACAAATATGGAAAGCAGGAGATATCCCTGTTAAGTCCAAGGACTTGTTTCTATAGAGGTTCCCAGAAAAAGCACAAGAGAAAGAAGACATGAAACAATTTTTTGAGAAAATCATATTATTACAGTAATAAAAATACAAAATAAAAGAAATTATAAGTAATTATTATAATAAAACTAATATGACCAAAATTCAAAAATAATATTTATTGTAAAAATAATAAAATTATTAATAAGAACAAGATATGTATGTTAATTTTGAAAAGGAAAATATATTCAAAATTCAGGTAATAGCATTGAAAGTAAGTAATTCAAATATCTAATTTGATTGTTGTGTATTATTAACTCATCAAAAGAGACAGTTAATCTTTAATGTTCATTGACGGCCACAATCTTAAATGTCTATATGATTTATCATTGTGGGATGAGATGTCCACGGAACATGCCATCCCAGTCAATCACGCTGGTTAACAGCTACATCAAAATTCTATTAACCTTTAATATTCCGTTCAGCAAATCAAGCTCAACTTATTTCATTACAGAAACAGCATTCATTTACAGTACAATCATCAATATTCTTCCTACAACCTTTACTCTTTTTTTACAGCACCTTGCAATTCAAGATTTTAGTAGGTCCCAAGTACAGTAGTAGTATTTTTTTTTTTTTTTTTTTTTTTTTTTGATTTTTTTTTTTTTTTTTTTTTATGATGTAATGCACAAGTAAAACAATAATAAAGAATTATGTAATATAAACTTCACTCTTGAAAATAGAGAGCACAGCAGTGCAGCACCTCCGCTGATGGTGTATCAACTGACAATTCCTCCTTTTTCTGAATAAGATATATGCCATACACATGAGAAACGGCTTTCTCTCTCGAAAGACTGCTACAACTGGGAATTGAACCAGAGGCACAAAGACGTGATGGTTTAGGGCAAACAGTGGACACAAGTATGTGCAATTAACCATAAAAAAAACTTTGACTTAATGCACACACAGTGAACACTTTTTTCTTTTGAACTTATACTAAAAAGAAATTAAAAGTGAAAGGTTATTGTATTCAGATTTGTAAAGAATACAGTAAGTATGTTTGCACCTTTAAAAAGCCTTTCACATTTTTTTTTCTCTTTAAAGTATAGTTAAACTTGATAAATGATACATTTTTATATAATGTATATTATATTATATTGTAAGTTCATTAAATTTATATGCACACATTTTCAAAAGCAAATTTAAATCCAGAAAGCTATAATTGCCTTAGGCAAATTATGATTTTAAAACACCTTGAGTGATTAAGAGAAACCTTAGAATTAGAGATAATCTATTGCCAGGATTGAAGTTGACTGGTCAGAATATTTTTTCTAAATACTTTAAGTTTCTCAAAAAGAAGGTATCTTTCCTATTTTTCAAAGTTCTTGAAATTTAAATTGAATTGAAATATTATAATGAGGACTATATTTCTTATTATAGCTAGTGGTATTCGGTAAATTATTTTTACTGATAAATTTGGTGAAATCCTCATTTATTCAATTTTAATACTAATTAAGTGGTACTATTATAATATGTTTAGTGATAAATGGAATAAAAATGAGACAAAAATGAGAAAACAAATAATTCTGTTCATACAGTTACACTATTATAAGTATATTTTTGTAGTTTCTCTATATAATAATTTGTAATCTGATTGTGTAATGCTGCCTGTTTTTATTGTATTTTATCAATTTTTATTTAATGAGTACTGAACAGCATTCTGAAAATATGCTATATAAATTCATATTATTATTATTATTATTATTACTATCAGCAATTCTACATTTCAAGGATTTTCATAGGAAAGTCTGTAAATCGGACTGCAGCTCCTCAAATAAAGCCAATTACCTATATTTTATGCTAACAGCTCCGTTAAATGCCCAACCACCTAATTCCAAAACCCGCTTTGTGAGGCTTAGGCAAAAATAAAGGTCAAAAATGTTTTTACATACTAGTCTTCGTTTAGATAGATTTTATTGTATAAACCAAATTCTTTCAACTGTTTATTTCAAATGAAAATATAATAAAATGATCGGAGTCTGTAGTATTATTTTCCTATTCACGAAATTAATGATGTATGGCTAAATTTTAAAAATTAATGAAACCATTAACACACTTTATTGGCTATAACAACCTAATTTACCATTAACTACTGTATTACTGGGGAGATAAAGCTGCAAATGCAAAATGATTTTTTCCAATAAATGCTATACCCACTCCGTACACTCTGTACAAAGTGTACTAGTGATCATTGCTACCATTATAAATTCACTTCATAAAGTCCTCCATATAATATTACTGATTGATTACAATAAATTTATACTGGGAAAGCTTTAAAAGTTAATTAACGTCAATGTAATTTTAATGAATTACAGGTAAATTAGCTTCTTTAAGATGGTTCTTTTAGCAGACAATCATTGACTAGACTTAGCCCTTTCATAGGCTGCAATACTATACGGCAATATTACGGTAGGCACGCTATAATGGGTTTGTAATGTAAAGTTTGATTTATAGAGTAGAGTAGTCCCAAAAAGCTTGATGTGTGGACTAGCTCTTTGTCATGAATTCCTACTTAACGTATTTCCGTATTTCCAAGCGGTATAGAAATGACTAGGAATCCCTCTCCCTGACATATGAAATATAAACACAGCTCACAATGTTGTAACAAAATTCTCAAATAAACTTTTATTCTGTATAAACTCCAACAAGAATCCGGTGGTATCAAAATAACACAACATTCACATAAACATATGTTTCAAAAAGAGCTTCTAGAAAAACCAAGCTCTCACCTTATATACATTAGCTCTAGCACTCCAGAGCATTCTATATTACCCAAGTTCCTTATTGGTCACATTACATCATAATAAACCAATAGGCTTATATTGCCTCTAGAGTACCCAAGATTCCAGAAGCTTCCAAATATTACTCTTGGATTCTACATGGTGTCATGTGTTAATATAATTAGCAATGTGGTTTACACTGTTTTTTTGATCACATAAATGTACTTCTAGAATGTTCTATGTAATGAATATGTTACAGTAATGAAAGGATGGTAATTTATTACACTCTTACAGTAACCTCCTTCTTCTCAAAGGATCACTATGTGTCTGCGCTACTACCTATGTAAACCTGTTTCATGGTCTGTCCACAACAGGGGCTGTTTGGACCAGGATAACCCCCTACTCATCTCAAAAGATGCACTGGGTTCTTTATCACAACAAACCAATTGTGTTCGCTGAGTCTACGAAGTCCTATCGGAGAAGACTTGTTCTACAACCAGAACTACTGTTATGTGAGCGTGCCACTCGAACCAGTGCTGATGATATGGCAATACAGTTAAGTTAAGCCACCCTGTTGGACCTTTTTTCAGTCTGAAAGGGTCAATACGCTACCGGTCATCTTACATTAGATAGCCTGGAAACCAAGTAATATCATTACATATATTGCAGCAATGGCTACAGACTTGTTCTGTCTAAAAGGGTCAACTAAATTGTGGTCAAGAATAGTTTCGTACTAAAGTAACTAAGAAGGTTTATACTAGTTGAAAACATAGGACGCACCATATATTTTAAAGTCATGCTCTGGAGGGAAAAAAAAATTTGATAATATGATTGGTTTAAATTACTATTACTGAAAATAAAAGACCTAAAATATATATTGTCAATCATCCAGGAAGCGTAAAATAAGTCCAGTTGATGAAAAGTTTCAAATTGTTCATGTATGAATATTATAAATTTATAATATCATTATATTACTGCAGTGCTGGTCTAAAGTTGCTGATTTCATTTTGCATTTCAAAAAGATAAAATATACTGAATTTTACTAATACAATATTTTTTTTTCCGAGAGAGCTCTATTTTTTTTAAATATTGGGAGTACATGGCAAAAATCTCATCACATGTTTCAAATTACGTAGTGAATCTATACAAAAATAGAGAAAAACCCCATCAGAAGCGCTGAAAAATAGATCACTGACTGAGAAAAACATTCGTCCATACAGAAAACGTGTACACAAAAGTGAAATCTAATTAAAAGCAACAGTATGATATTGTGGTAATTAGGTCACCGAAATATCCAAACTATCATTTTAAACAGACTATCGTTTTAAACATGTGACTAAAGACAAGTACATGCTTAGTTTCTGTTTTGATTGCTGTAAAAAATCATTGCAACAATAAATGATAATTTACATTAAAGCTAAATAAAACAAAAAGCGCAAATATCAAAAGCAAAAATATAAATGAATACAAAAGGTCAAAAGGGATGCTTGTGCAAAAAATTAATTGCCTACAAAAAGTATTCCAACAAGTTAAACTGTATACTGTAACTTAGTACAATTAACTCATGCTATAGTATGTTAAAAAGTATGCAATGCAAAGTGATGAAGGTTATAGCCTTACAGTGAGAAAATTAATTTTGACATAATCTAATACACTTAATAATGATTAATACCAAGCTAAATAATACACACTATACAAAGAAAAGGCATTAACATGTTTTAATTTTTTTTCAAACTGGGATTGGAAAGTTTAGAAAATAATCATGGTAGGCCTACAGTACCGTACTCGCGCGAATAAGAGCCCGGGCGCTTAAAATATTTTTTGCACTTTTTGAGTGGCGCTTAATTAAACGGGGCGCTTATTCAAATGGAGCGCTTATAAAAACAGAGTGGAAGTTGAGGGGGTGCTTATGGAAATAGATGAAAATCGAGGGGTTCTTAAATGAAAAACGATTATATAAGGACATCATAAACCACAAATTACGAATGGTCGTGCAGCGGAAAAGATAATCGTCCAGAGAACATGGTTTGTCATGACTAGAATGTTGTGAGTACATTATCAGCAGAATAGCAGATGAAATTACTGGGTGGTTAGCTTGTTGGCCATCGAACGATTGAGATTGAGATTAGCAGGATGGTATGATCATTGCAGGTTTTCTTGCAAATGCAAGAAGATAAGGTTGGAAATATACTGTCTGTCCAGGGAGCTCTCATCTGTCCAAGATAACTACTCATTTTGATATTCACTATAACTCAAACCATGCCAACATACACAGTCCCAGGATTGATTGGATTATTGAGGGGGCGTTTATTCAAATTAAATGGGGGGGGGGGGCCGCACTTATTCAAACGGGGCACTTAAGGAAATTTTTACGTTAGGGGAGGTGCTTATTCGCGCGAGTACGATACAGTAGGATCAATAAAAAAAAACGATCATTAAAAAAAAAAACAATTCCTCAGTGTGGACTGTTTTTTTAAATTATTAATTCCAACAAAAACCATTTCATTTTGTGTATATCAACTCAGGTTCCGTAAGATTAAGGGCCTGTTTCTGCTGAGCAAAAAAAAACGTGTTTTTAAACGGTTATTAAAAAACACATGTTTTTCCCCCAGTAGAAACGGGCCACAAAAAAAAAAAACACTGTTAGGAATGCATTCTACAAATGCATATTTTTACACGCATTCGTTCAGAAAACGCGCGTTTTGTGGTACACTTTTCAGCTGCAACGCAATACCGTGTTAGTCATGACCCGTCGGTGACCCAA
>NW_022711099.1:291904-297617 GCF_011630105.1 Anneissia japonica
ATAGTGTCATAAATGATTACATGAATAAAAAAAAAATCTTTGGTTAACATAAACACACAAAAAAATAATTCCAACAATAAATGATAATTTACATTAAAGCTAAATAAAACAAAAAGCACAAATATCAAAAGCAAAAATATAAATGAATACTAAAGGTCAAAAGGGATGCTTGTGCAAAAAAATTAATTGCCTACAAAAAGTATTCCAACAAGTTAAACTGTATACTGTAACTTAGTACAATTAACTCATGCTATAGTATGTTAATAAGTATGCAATGCAAAGTGATGAAGGTTATAGCCTTACAGTGAGAAATTTAATTTTGACATAATCTAATACACTTAATAATGATTAATACCAAGCTAAATAATACACACTATACAAAGAAAAGGCATTAACATGTTTATTTTTTTTTCAAACTGGGATTGGAAAGTTTAGAAAATAAATATGGTAGGCATACAGTACCGTACTCGCGCGAATAAGCGCCCGGGCGCTTAAAATATTTTTGCACTTTTTGAGTGGCGCTTAATTAAACAGGGCGCTTATTCGAATGGAGCGCTTATAAAAACAGAGTGGAAGTTAAGGGGGTGCTTATGGAAATAAATGAAAATCGAGGGGTTCTTAAATGAAAAACGATTATATAAGGACATCATAAACCACAAATTACGAATGGTCGTGCGGCAGAAAAGATATTCATCCAGAGAACATGGCTTGTCATGACTAGAATGTTGTGAGTACATTATCAGCAGAATAGCAGATGAAATTACTGGTGGTGGTTAGCTTGTTGGCCATCGGTCGATTGAGATTGAGATTAGCAGGATGGTATGATCATTGCAGGTTTTCTTGCAAATGCAAGAAGATGAAGGTTGGAAATATACTGTCTGTCCAGGGAGCTCTCATCTGTCCAAGATAACTACTCATTTTGATATTGACTATAACTCAAACCATGCCAACA
The DNA here is from genome assembly GCF_011630105.1 of Anneissia japonica. Lineage (NCBI taxonomy): Eukaryota > Metazoa > Echinodermata > Crinoidea > Comatulida > Comatulidae > Anneissia > Anneissia japonica. Next base: position 292,857 of record NW_022711099.1, read on the forward strand.
TACAGTCCCAGAATTGATTGGATTATTGAGGGGGCGTTTATTCAAATTAAATGGGGGAGGCGCACTTATTCAAACGGGGCACTTAAGGAAATTTTTACGTTAGGAGGGGCGCTTATTCGCGCGAGTACGATACAGTAGGATCAATAAAAAAAAAACAATCAATAAAAAAAAACAATTCCTCAGTGTGGACTGTTTTTTTAAATTATTAATTCCAACAAAAACCATTTCATTTTGTGTATATCAACTCAGGTTCCGTAAGATTAAGGCCTGTTTCTGCTGAGCAAAAAAACACGTGTTTTTAAACGGTTATTAAAAAACACGTTTTTCCCCCAGTAGAAACAGGCCACAAAACAAAAACACTGTTAGGAATGCGTTCTACAAATGCATATTTTTACACGCATTCGTTCAGAAAACGCGCGTTTTGTGGTACACTTTTCAGCTGCAACGCAATACCGTGTTAGTCATGACCCGTCGGTGACCCAAATCGACCTCTTCGTTAGTTTGATCGCTCGTCCGCGGGGAAATTTGGGCGAAAGAAAAAAATTAGAATAATAGGATGACATGTTTGAAGATCACACCATACTTTTGTCATACTTTCGTGGCGTGATGTTTATTTCTTTCGCAGCATGTGCTGTAGCTCGCAAGAAGTAAGGTCAGCTTCAACTTCCGTTGGTGACCGTCATTTAAGCTCCGCCCACCTGCCAATGCTCGCATTACCATGTTTTTATTAGTTGCACTTTTCACTAGAAACGCATTCAGAAGGAATTTAACTGTTTATAAAAAACACGTTTTTGGCATTATTCAGCAGAAACACGCCCTTAGTTTTAGACCCATCCTTTTCCTGAATTTTGATGACCTTCCAAAATCCCCTGAAAGTAAACAAAGGATCAAATCTTTTTCACTTTTATTTTTAGAAATCTACATTTCCATTTAAACAGTGCATAAAACAGAAAGTTACAAAGGGTAGTTTAAATAAACCAAGTAAAGCTTTCAAAATCTAGAACAGAAAAAAAAAAATTCACGTTTTAGTTTTTAGGTTGGCCTTTCACTTTGCCTGATTCAAAGAACTTTTTATGTTTTCTCTATAAATTCATAATAAAAATCATGAACTGAATATGCATTGGTCATATGATATGAAACTAATCTTATGGTTATGATCGTCACACCAACTCAATTCAGTAATAACACAGAACATGTTCATGAAAACGAAGCTGAACAACAGCAAGATGAACTCGCAACCCAAATGAGATTATCAAAGTGTTAAAAAGCTGCGCACATGGTTTGTACAAACATAAAGTAGTTTCAAGTCCAAGGGTCAACAACCTCAGTTTGAGCAATGCAGACTACAATAAAAAAAAAAAATTTTTTATTCAATGGCTGCAGGAAACATTAACTTCTTCCTGAGAACCGGTAGTACGGTTGTATTTCTGATGAAATCAGTAAACATGTTTATTCATTAAATATACAGTAGTTTCCCAAACCATATCTTCCTGTGAATAATTTTAGGGGCTGTTGACAATTACCAACATGTTCACCCAGCATGTTCCCAGTTGTACAGTAGAAACAATGACTAATTATAAATAACCTGCAATATACCTCCTTGACTACACCAAAAAAACAATGAAGAATGGTTTTGCAAAAATCATCATTTTATGTACTTTCAGGAAGGAATGGAGGAGAGTACCAAAGAAGAGTACTGTTTGTACCCTTGCAAAAATGTTGATAATTACTAATGACCTCCTTAAAAAAATTGATTTTTTAAAAAGTAACAACATTATTTAGCATTTTAGTTGAAGTATACAGTAGGAAGAATGAAATAATGATTAAAATATCAAATATTATAGAATAAACTTTAGAGCCAAAAATATTGTTCCTATGTAAAATATGAAACATTAGCAATGCAGTAGAGTATGTTAGGCCCACAGTACTATAGAAGACAGTTTATGGTTCATGTAGAAACTGAAGATCTCAAATCCACCTCTGCTGCTCCTCCGGGGTATATTGTACTGTATTATTATCAGTGATGATCATGCAAGTGTACTTTCACCAGTATTCTTTGACTACCTGAGCACTTTACTATAAAGTAATAAATATTTAATTACACTCCATAAAGAATTGAATCCCCCCCCCCCCCTCTGACATACTGTACTGTATGCCTAAAACCTACATGCATTTATTTTGAATCCATTCCTGGGTTATGGTCTCTGTGACATATTCCATAATATCATTAGCTAGCATGAACTGTTTCAAAAGGATTGTTGACCCTAATGAATCATAATGTAATTATTTGTGAGATGCTATGTCATCAACTTGCATGTACTTCCCTTCATGAATCATAAATGATGCAATGTCATCAACTAGTGACCACGTTTTATGACCAATGACCCTCAAGAATCTAATCAATAGTGACTAATATAACTAAACATGGTTTCTACTTACTGATTAACATTTTATCAAATATTATTACACCACACATAATTACAATACAAGATAAAACATCCTTTTGTTGTCACTTTGTAGTCTCTGGTAATTATCACCATTTCACATAATAAATCAGCATCATGAAATATCTAGACAAAGATATTTAAAATAGTGTTTGAAATATTTGCATGGCGAATATCAATAATGAAACAATTTATCTTTCAGTACACCAATATGGTTTTTGAGACCACCATTTAAAAAAATTTTATTAAACAGTGCTTATAATTAAAAGGAAAACTCCAAATGAAACATTTTAAATTAAAAAAAACCTGTTTGTAATCTAGTTCCTAATATAATCTCATGTAGAACTAAGGTGTGACTTTGATCATGCCTTGTTTAATGAAACTTTATGTGCACTATGTAGTGATTTACACTTAAAAATATTTCCTATTGGTTTTGTTAGCACATCCATCACCATGAAGAATGGAAACTCCAGATACAAACAACTTTTTTTTAATAGGCCTATCATGCCTGCTGAGAGCATGAAATCTTCTGATAAGAAATCATTATTTCTTCCTCTAAGTCTAAATTAAACATAAAGCATTCACCAATCCGACTACTACGAAGCTGTTTAAGGGACATGGTGAATTTTTTTTAATTTTCCTAACCCGTACGTACGCCTTATTAAGGCATACGTACGCCTAATTGAGGCGTAAGTACGCCTAATTAAGGCGTAAGTACGACTTAATAAGGCGTACGTACGCCTTAATAAGTCGTACGTACGGGTTACATAAGGCGTACGTACGACTTAATAAGGCGTACGTACACCTTAATAAGTCGTACGTACGGGTTACATAAGGCGTACGTACGCCTTAATAAGGCGTACGTACGCCTTATTAGACCGTGGGTTGAGGCTCCAAAATCGGCTTAGTTTACGAATTCTGTGACCCACCAATCCAGGCTACTTGGCATTCGCACAAAAATGTTTTATTGAAACATAAGATAATTGTCGGCAATCGTAAATTTGGGGAAACTGTAACCAAAAACGAGAATTTATCTTCGAAAAAATAATGGCATTCACGAAAGCAGTACCTAATCACAGCACACTTACCATACCTGTTAAGCATTGATGTGACGCTATTAGCCAATCACAAGCGTTCTTGTAAACTCGGTAACTAATATAAACAATGTCGTGAGGAAAGTGACAATTTGTAGCAATTTGGACGAAAGTTCTTTGGTTTTAGTGGAATATTTCAATATGATATAAGTATACCAGCATTTAAATAAAATACATTGGTAATACTGTAGTAGTAAGATTGTAGAGGTAGTAAATCGCATTTCCCGTCTTCCCGCGACTATCATACCGTAGTTTTTTGTAAGCCAAAGGTGACCGTGCTTTACTGAATGTGTATTGTGTTATTTACCTAGGCCTACATGTATGCATAGTAGGAAGGGAAAGATGTTTGTTTATCGACTTTGAATGAAAGACAGAAATATATAATATAATATAATATTTCGATTCTATTTTTTTTTTCTTTTTTTGTTTTGTTTTGTTTTGTTTTTTAATACGTTAAAAAAAATTTAAAAGAAAACTGAGACTGAATTACCTCAAAAAATACTGAACACATTGAGGCTGATGTAAAGTTTCAAATGTTTTTATTTGCATGCAATGATCAATATTTCTTGCCATGCCAGTTGAATTTTGTTTAGCTGCTTGAAGACCTTGATAATATGGACTGAATGAATGAATAAAAGTAATTGATGATTCCAATAAGGAGGTAAACAAATAAATATTTAATATAGGTCAGTTCAGCCAGTTGCATCCTATCAGCACTTTCATTATCTCTCTGATCATTCACTAGGTATATAAATTTAAATACACAACAGTAACAACGAAGGTTGGAAGATGTTTATGACAAAAGTCTGAATACTTTTATGTGAATATTATTGAAACACTGTAGCACACTGTAGCTGAATATAGAGTTCAATCCAATCCACTTATGAACATGTGTTAAATACTACAATTATATAATATTATCAATGTAGCCATCCAGTATGAACAGTTTAAAAGAAACTAGAAATAATGACAGTTCTGCTGTATTCAATATCATTTAACAGCAAGTGTTGTTCTGTTATTTTCTTCTTTTCATATTGCATTGTAAAATATCATACAATGCCATTCAAAAAGTCAATGCAAATTTTTATAAAGAAAATAAATGTGTTGTTGATAACTGTTCATACAAGGAAAAATTAAAAAATATATGGTAATATTTTTCAACACGAAAGTATAATACATACTCCAAGTATTGAAATACACGCCATTTTTCAACACAGTGTATG
>NW_022711099.1:298035-332910 GCF_011630105.1 Anneissia japonica
GTTGTTCTGTTATTTTCTTCTTTTCATATTGCATTGTAAAATACCATACAATGCCATTCAAAAAGTCAATGCAAATCTTTATAAAGAAAATAAATGTGTTGTTGATAACTGTTCATACAAGGAAAAATTAAAAAATATATGGTAATATTTCTCAACACAGTGTATGGTATGATGTTATATCAAATAGATAACAACATTCATCAAATAGTATACAGTTCCAATCAGATAAGACTACAGTACTTTCAATTGATTCATGCCTATAATATGGCCTGAATTGCCACCAGATACTTTTATCCCTCATGTAGTAACAAGGCTTCATCCTGATTTGCAATAGCAGCCTCAACTAATTCCACCACTCAATGTTTCACATCTTACTAATTTCTCAATGGTTATTTCTCTATTAAAAGTACTTAATATATTATTGTTTTACATGGGAGAACATGACTTCGACCAGGAAGCACTTCTTAATTCTTGATTTCAGCTGATGCAGAATGAAGCAAAATTTGCTTTGGCTGTGGTTCATCAACTTCCATTCACTTGAGTCTGTGGTCTGCGAAAATTTATTAAACAAACTAATTACTGTGATTGTTTTATGATCAAATGTGTATTTTAATTGTTTCCTTTTAAACAAAGGTTGTTTTCCAAAAAAAAAAAAAAGTAGTAACAAGTAGTATCAGTATAATACAATATTAAATGCAGGTGGTGATGTTTAATTGGACATAAAGTGTTGATAAATATTATTTGCTTAAGTCAGTTTTGATACCTATTATTAATACTATTTTTTTTGTTATGATGTGTGAAGGATTCGTATGTAGATAAAGCATACTGTACTAGTATTAATATAATAATTTTTTTATATTCTTTCATGAAGACATTAAAAGCAAATTATGCCTGAATTAATTAGTCTAAGCACATTCACTGAAGGGCACATCCCCTACCCCCAAAAAACTGAATTGATTCAATTTGTGTAGTAAACCATTGTTCTTGGTAGATAGTAGTAAATAATTGCTATATAATTGTGCATGGCTATACTTGAGTTGTCTTCATTTATCAGTTGTTTATGCAGGGTCAATTCATTGCCAAAATTATTGTCTTATTATGTTTACGACAATATAACATCATCATATTTGATTCACAATACTGTGGTTATTTTGCTGTCGATAGTACCCCAGTATGAGAAAAAGGCACTGGCCTTCCTGTCTGTGTATGTGTGTGTGTGGTGTGATAGAGAGACGCTTAGTGCTTCTCAATGAAGTAAAACATACCATACCATTTTTTAACGTTATATGTAACAACACACATACCTTTAAACAGATTCGGTGCAATTTTGACTACTACTACTTGCACCACTATCCCCGAGAGCCTCTTCATATAGGCCTATATGTAGGCTATTCATCAGCTTTGACGGAAACCTCATAGCCATAGGCCTTACTGAGGACTCGTATTACTTGTTTTCCACAGAGTTGCACATCCTTAAATTTCTTTAAGCTGTTTACGCTTAATGACACAACCATACTCTATGTTCTCACAACATGTATCACAAAAATATGCCTGAAACCGGCTCAGATTTATCATTTGATAAACTTCTGTCCAACGCCATACTTGAAAGTGGACGTGTATTGTTTACTACTTACATTGGACAAACGGAATGGAAGGCAGTTTGTGATTAACGTACTGTACGGGTTAGGAAAATAAAATAAAAATTCATCATGTCCCTTAAACAGCTTCATAGACTACTGAACAGTTTACATCACATCATTAAATATGACCACACAATAGGATGGCTATATACGATCAGTTTTTTGTAAATTTTATTTCATTTTCTTCTCCACCTACAGTACACATGCTTTGGCCAACAAACTTTTTGCTAAATGCAAGAACAAAATACCGTATTTATTCAAATAAACACCCCTTAATTCACTGTAAATGTGAAACTACAACACATAATTATCGTCAAATGTTGTTTATTCCAAATAAAGCTATGGAAAGTATGTTTATCAATTGGGGAGGTTATTCAAAGAGGTTTATTAAAAAGAAATATGGTATTTATTTTTATTTTTTATATGTACTGGTATCACAGGAAAGAAAGATCTAGTACATCCAGGTAATACTATAAACAATATTAAGTAGAAGGTCAAAGTTTATATATTCTAGCAGTGCATGCTCTAATAATTACTCAAGCTCAGTTGATAATTGTCCATGTCAACACAATTTTCTGTATATGTATTTATCGGCGCATATGATCACCATTTCCAATAACTGCGATACTATAAAAAAAAAGTATGAAAATTTTGATTTCAAATACGTACTGTACTCTACCAACCCATGTACTCTACCAACCCATGAGTTTTCAAGCTGTACTTGCTGTAGTGTAAACTGACTGTTCATAGAACAAAAAATAATGTAGAAAAGGTCACTGAATTTATTCTTTAACAGTGAAGGTCATTGTAAAACAACATAATTTATGTATTAATAATAACAAAACTTACGTACAATTGAGAATCTTTGACTCTAGGTGTAAGGGAGATGTATTTTTGTGTACACTTGATATTCATAAATGATCCCTAACTGGCTCATAGCCATCTGCTTTGGTATACCACACCACTAAGCACACCTTCAACCTACTCAAAATCACCTGACTTAAAGACCACTCTGATGCTAATATTTCAAAGTCAAAGTCATTGATGCGACACCAGTACCAGAACACCCAATCAATGGCACCCCAGAGACTAAATTCCTTAAATTGCTAGATACTGAAATGTAAATTACTCTTCCTTTGGTAAGAGTGAAGGAGTTTAAATGTAGTAACAAATGCAGGAGGTGTGCGCATAGTACAGAGATAAACATGTAAATTCTAGCTTTGATTTGATTGTTAGTATTGTAGGTTTATTTACAGAATAAATAGCTTACAAAATAATGTGCTAGCTACATATGGCCCCAATTCCAACTATAAATTTGACCTAATAGTTTTTTTTTATTCTGAGCTGCCTCTCCTCAAACGTCACACAAACAGCAATAGCATTGACCAATGAGTTTGAGAGCCGTTGCTGATATACCCCCATAGATAAATTCAATTTAGAAAGAATCGCACAGAAATTGTAATATAATAATGTTGTTTTTAACTGTCTGTATACAAAATAATGTATGAACTTAAATATTTTTTCATGCAAGTTTGATACCATTGTTTAGAAGATCCCATTCCTGTCATGTACTGTACTTTGCTCGCCGGAAATAAGGACAACCTGTGAGGAGGTATGCCTAAAGAAAGTTAAATCTATTGCAAATGATATTTCACAACCTCTTAACAAGTATGTTAAATTTAGCAGATGTGGTAGAATGGTGCCTTCAAATAAACGCACAGAGCACCATAATAAATCTTTCATTCCTCTAATATGCAATTAGGTTGTTTAACGAACTCTTTAGAAGGTGATTTTGCCATGTTAGATGTTTAGGGCTTGATGTATAAAGTAAGTTTTTAATTTATCTCTTTTAAGCTTATATAGGCCCCAAGTATAATTCTCACAACTCATATGCACAATCTTTCTTTTTAATCCAATTCAATGAATCAATATTTTACACTGTCATCATATCCGAGTATTTAGTAGAGATATAATAAGTCTTATTTGTATTTTTGAACCGTGGAAACCAATTATCATGATGCATTGACATTTTGACGTATATAAATATTTGAATCTGATCTGAACTTCCTGTCTCGCAGGTCTCGACCCAGAGGAAGTGCAAAATTTTTTGATGCCAATTTAAATGATTAGCTGTGAACATTAGGATTGTTTTTAGTTGGTCCTGAGTAGGCATAAAGTACCATATGAAAGGGCGTTAAGACACAAGTTCCTGTTGTACTCCACAAGTCTTCAGAAATAAGTCTTCCCAGAGGAACAGATACAATACTGAAGGACAAGTAATATAGGCTTAAGGAAAACACATCTACTCAACGAAACTTATTTTTTGTCAGCCACATTTATTCATCTCTTACACATTTTTCATGAGAACCTGTAATCACCACTTCCGATTTCAACATCAAACCATGATCAAACTAAGATGTTTATGGAATTAAAACATTCATCATTGCGTGACAGAGGTTGGATTGGATTGGATTGGATTTATTCGGTGTAAACACCAAGGATAGCCCACGAAAGTCTAGAAGAAGACTTGTTTCCAGTGGGGTTCTTCTGGTGGTGATTGGACAATACAATATTGATGAAGAATTCTTGTGGCACAGATTTTCTAATAAAAAAAAAAATCAGCCCTCAAAATGAACGCCGGCATTCGACAATGCCAAAGTAAACGGCGAATGTAAGAGATAAGACTCAAAGAGAACTTGACGAAAGTGAATTGTGGAAATCTCCATCACGTGCCCCATATAGTATGCAAGTTAGCTTATACAAATTAGTTGGGAAAATATTACATAGGGCATCCTTATCTTGACAACCGCTGGTCGTAGAAACTAATTTTCTTCAAAATATTCAGTAGGCTCATATGCATGTTTCTATTTCTTCCAATGAGATATATTTTCCGAAGATAACATAACCTTTGACACATAATATACTCCTCCTAGAACCTTTGACCTTTAACCCCTCCCAGACATTTAGAAAATTACTCTTCCACTGTTTTTTTGTTCACACACCTTATAAATCAAACGCTCAAAATGTCATGCTTGTCACAAAATGCGCGGTTTGAACATACAAGCAAAAACCGCATACATTAGCAGCAGGGAGCATTTTTTTATCACTTAATACCTTTTTGATTGCTCTTTAATTATTTAGGCATGCACCAGAAGTAAAGTCTGTTTAAATTTTCCTAGTTCCTACTTATTTTACAGTTTAATTATTTCAAAGAAGGGCTAGCCTAGAATGCAGATTGTTACCTTATTATATACGTCCGCCGCATGCATACGCAATCATGGCACCATCGTTTGGCAATGGTAGTAATTTGCTATTTTTAATTGTCAAATGAATGAAAGTTTATTCATGGTTTATATGCCCAAAATGCACATCTGTGATTTATTGGGAGTTTGCAATGTAAGCTCACTATTTTCAGTCATTTCATCTTGATCTTGAGACAACATTATGCTGTACCAATTAAAGTGTGGGGTGATGCAAGGGTCCAGGGCAACTTGATAGTAACTCATCATTTGCATATTGACCTTAGATTTTAAGTCCAAGGTCAATGGTTTTTTTGAAAGCCGAGTTCTGCACGAACTGGTAGACCTCCAGCGGATACAATACCTGTAAGAAACCTATGTAAATTTTTCCCGTTGTCGCCTGAACGTACCCTTGGATTGTTGCTGAGGCCCCACGAACCAACAGCATGTATGCAAACACATACATTTGGGGGACTTTACATGTGTTTGTGAGACACGCACATATTGTTGTCTCTTTTCCTGATTGGTCAGTAGTTAAATTTGATTGACATTCCAGAAAGGTCCATTATTCTACTAGCATTGCACGAATTTCAGGTAACCCAAGACTAAACTGTTAATTACAAGTTTTGTGTTTTCTTCTGTTTGCATCCTGTTTATACTACTGTGCAAATTACACACCTCAGAGTGTACAACAATGATCACAAAGGTGATTTACAGCTAAAAGGAACAATATAATTCAAAGATTGAAATTCTACCCTCCAAGGCTATGGATTATTTTTCTCTTTATGATTCCTATGCATACTGTATAACACTTTTTTTATTGACAATAGCAAGAGATTTTTGCATTTAACCATCTGCATATGGATTTGGGCTATGGCATGCAAAACATTACCCATTCTGTTTTTAAAATCATGCATTCACCTGGAAACAGTAATCTATTTAGCATTAATGGAATTTAACATCAAACATGTTAAGTAGGATTTAACATTACTTTTGAATGAAGCCAATTTAAATTCAATTAATCTTTCACTAGAAAAAAAGCAAACATACATTACAATTTAATTCCAATTTGTAGCAACTTCATTTGTAATATAATTCATGTGTCAACTTTTCTGGTGATTTTTCCTATATTGTACACATGGTTATGTTACTCCAAAGCAAGGGTTTAGCTCTGGTAGGTTGGAATAGTACCAATGTGCTGATCTACTGTACATGTAGGCCTATGTGTTCTGTAGGCATCTGAACTAAAGGTTATAAGGCCCAATAAAAAAATATTAGTTATCCTCACGCACATGGCTTCTATGGTATTAAAAAAAAAAAAAAATATTGTTGAAAAAAAATTTAAAAAAATAAAAATATTTTGATTTTTTTTCCCCTCTTTTTTTTGTGGAAAATATTAACATTTTTTTTTTAGTAAATAGTTAAAATATATTGTTTGTATTATCTCTATCATGTTTTACTTTGAATATCAATGCACAACAAGCCAAGGCTAATATTTGGCTTTAGCAAAACAGAAAATAATAATAAAAACCCTTCCTCCCTCATCACTTTTCCAGCCTACAGTAGATAGGATGATAAACCAATATTATTTTTATAGGGCCTAACGTGAAGTGCATGCCTTAAGCCAGGCATTTGCTGCGCACGACGTTCGTTGGCCGACGCGATTATATAAAGAACGCACAACGGATCATTTTTTAATGACGATCAGTTCAGACTGCACCGACTATCAGCAGACAGTGTCGCGTCGTCTAACGCTCACGAAGAGCGGAGTTGGATTTGTCGTACAAGGCAGGGAGTGCCTGGCTTTAGACTAATATACATTGCTTTGAGCATTCAATTGCATTCATCTTTGATTGAGTGAACACTTTTTTATACCCTGTATTGCAAAACTGGAGCCGGCCGATAATAATTGTTGAAGTTATTATACTGTAGTTCTTTTATGATCATCCAAAAATCAAGTCCAAACTACTACAAGGATGGTGTACAAATTTTGAACGAGACACCCTCCCCTCCCCCCCCCACACATCCTGCTTGGGCAATCCCAAGCAGTCATCTGGCAAAGTTCATACTCAAGGTTCATCGGAACTAACAACAAAATGCACAAGATCCTCATATCGTCACTTATGATTAAGTCTTGCTGGTAGCAGGTGAAACGTCATGTCTGCAAGTTTACACCACCTTTACTTGTACCAGTACTTGATTTTTGGATGACTATAAAAGAACCATATTAAATTACTTAACCTGTTGTCAGTGAATTGATTTTTTGAATCTTCCTCATAATTAAATAAATATAAAGCATTTATCAATCTGATTTCACATCGCAGCATTCCATTTGTATTCTTTTCAAACCAATAGGGTCTTGAGTGAGGTCCTACTGTACAATAAGCGTGCCCTCTAATAATTCATTTTACCTTAAACTATTTAGTCAAATAATCGTATTAGGAAAGCCTTCAGAATTTATTATGTACTTATATATTATGTATTTATGTATTCTATTTTTTTATTCTTTATTGGCATCAGAAATCCCAGCAAGCTGAATTAAAATTGTGTTTGCAACATACTTTGTGCTATGATAAAACATCAATAATTCAGAATAAAGTATTTCATTATTAATAACTTTATAGTCAAGCAAAACATTCTATCAACACAAAAAAATTAATATATTATTAAAAAGATTTCAGCAGAGCATTCTATCGTATCCTATTGTAGCTCATCTTGTAATTAATAATGGAGGACATGTTTCCGAGACTGAACCCGATACTGTAGAACACAACGTACATTAAAGAATAAAACACTTTTGCTATCACAGATTTAAATTAATTTTGAATTTAATATGAATGATTCTTCAGTATAATTTGAATATGAACTGGCATGTAGGTGCACTTAACAGAGCAAAATCCATGCCTTCAAATTTTAAGTTCAATGGTTAAACTTCAAATCTGTCTCAACAAAGAAAAGGGAACCCAAAGAGAGTTGAGATTAGCATTTTTTAAACTTTACAACTAGTCAACATCTCTAGATATAAAAAGCCTTTTGCAATATCTAGATATTTTTGAATTGTTTGTTTAAACACTTTACTGAACCTGCCTGCCTCTGTTGTGAAGTTGAGCATAAATTTACTGTGTCTTGGAAATCATAATTCATTATTGCATGTTGAACACTTTTCTTTTTGTCCAGAATTTCACATTCTTATTTGCATGTTTGGTTAGATCTCAAATTGGGTTTTAATTGTGTACCTTTGCTTTCTTGGAAATCATAATTCATTATTGCATGTTGAACACTTTTCTTTAGTCCAGAATTTTTCTTTTCATCCAGAAGTTTACATTTGACCTCAAATTGGGTTTTAAATGTGTAACTATGCTGTCTTGGATATCGTAATTCATTATTGCATGTTGAACACTTTTCTTTTCATCCAGAATTTTTCTTTTCGTCCACAAGTTTACATTCTTATTTGCATGTTTGGTTAGACCTTAAATTGGGTTTTAAATGTGTTTAACTTACTGTTTTATGGTTGGAACTTTTTTGCATTCAGGCCTTCTTTCATTACTTTCAAAGTGCCATATGGGAGTCTTTTATCTTTTATCAATGTTGTTAAATTGTTTTTTCTTTTATTTGTTAAATTGATTTTTAAAATGGTTTTAAAATTTACAAAGGAATGCAAAATTTATGCTAGTTCTAGACTGATGAGATTGTACATTTGCTCTGTTTTATCTTAAAATTTACTGCGAAACAGCACAAACCAGACAAGCTACATTAAACATAGAAATTTGGACAGAGGGGTGTTGGAATCAGAGGTGTCTTGAATAGTGGAGTGCAAATTCTTTAAAAAGGACAACTAACTGCACAACTTTTAAAAACAACACTTAAGCACACGTTATTAGTCACAATAATAAAAATTTTAAAACAAAAAACTAGGAAATAATTGAAATGTTATGAAAGTATACAATATATTAGTCAATTGGCAACTTTATATTAAATACAAGGAAGGTTCGAGGGCTGGGATTATTTTGTGATCATATAGTTGAAGTTATAGTAGTAGTAGTAAAAAAGCTTCAATATGTCGTAAAATCCAGGAACGGGACATTACATCAGGAAGTCATTAAAACTATGTTGTCCTCATTAACATTAGAGACTTAAGTTCATGTCAGGCAACTCCTCTACGACCTTTTGCATTGACCCAGTCTGTCTGACAATCGTCTAGTCTGAGCATCTGAGCAACCTAGAACAGGCAACTCTTGAAGTACAGCAATGTTTTTGATTGGCATATGATCAGACCCACTAAATAAATAGAAGCAATTCTATTTGTTATTGACCAACTTTACTTACAAAGGTTGCTGAGAAAATTTCTATTTTGATTTTAACACACAAAGTGAGAACTATTCCAACAAAAATAATATGAACAGTAATTGAATTAACAGTTGAGGGTTTCAGAAAAGAGATTATAATTCAGCCTTGTAGATGCTTTCTTTGATTAAAATCATGATTGATTTGTTCACTTCAGTCTGATGATAATTAGTTTGTGTATGCCATCAAAAATGCCAATCATCAATTAGTTAAATACATTCTACAGTATGATGACCAGGATGTATTTCCAATCTAAACCTAGGAACCAACAGAAACTTGTAGGTTGTTTTTTGACTTTCCATTCTAGCAATTAAAACCATCTAACAGTACACTTTTATTTTACAAGAACACCGAGGCTGAAATTACTCACAAATTAAGAACAAATTGAGGCTGAGGTAAAATGTCAAATGAGATTTTTATTTAATAAAAAACTAGAAAAACAAAAATATATCTTTAGCTTACATGCCGTAGGTGTGACTATGTAATACTGTACAGTACAGTAGTTGTACCTACCTGTCATTTGGGGCCATTTTTACCAGAGCCGTTTTTCTGAGGACATTCTTTCAGGGGCCATTTTTAGTAGTAAAGGAGTTATTGGTTTATATTTGCAGTCGGTACAGCAGTCTTCACAACTGATACGGCATCAGACTTACAGTATCAACCAGTCGCCTAGTATCCAGCATCAACCTACTGAACTAGGTACCCCAATACACCCTGGATGGAGCGATGATAACGCATAACCCCAGCAAAATTGCTCATGAGCAAAATTCTCAGTGAAGATTGAACACAGACTCTGATAAATCTCTCAATCACTATGCCAACCACTCCCAGTTTATATTGGTTGACCTTTTTATTGTAAGTCCAAGAAGGTCAGCTAATTAATCAGGACCTTCATTTGTGATACTTAAATAGCATAAAATAAGCTCCAAATACATACAAGGCTAAAGGAGTGCAGTAGTTACAAGACAATTTTAAAAGTTACACTGCCACAATACAGTATTGCAGGAATATTCCCAACTATGTCTTAATATATGAAAAGGTCAGAATTAACTGTAATATTAGTGTTATGCAGCATTCCATCCCAGACCTAGTAATATTACCGCAATATTACCATTAACATGCATTAAGTGTGTCTTAAACAAAAGCAGGTCCTATTCCCGCAATATTGCTCCTTACTTCAGCAATATTTTAGAACAAGAAACAATAAAGCACACCCTTTGTCTGTGATGAAAAAGATTAAGCAATGGCTCTCTCTCTTGATCAATCATACAGAAGGTGTACGGTAAGAATGGCCCCGGAAAAAATGGCCCCGGAAATAAAGGCCCCGGAAAAAATGGCCCCGGTAAAAATGGCCCCATATGACAGGTAGGTAAAAATGGCCCAATAATCAAATTCTGTATTAAAACTGATTTTCTTGATTCAATATATGCATTTTTTTATCTTAAATAATTTATTTTTAAAAGGAATCTAACATCAAACAAATTGCCATTTACATTTTACTTTTTGCAAGAATTAACATTCAATGATAAAATATTCAAAGATACCCTCTTAATTTCACAAAAGAGTGGGTTCTTTTCCAAACAAATACATCCTGCCTAAGTGATGAAAAAGATTAAGTAATGGCTCTCTCTCTTGATCAATCATACAGAAAGGCATTATGTTTCGGCAAACATTACTGCAATATTTGGTTGGTATGAATGGTCCATGTTGGTGCAAGACATCCTACTGTAAATTGAATTATATTACAACAAACTCTAAGATTACACATGTACTGTAAATTAATGTAATGGTAGTAAACTTTATCACAATAGCACAATCGATAAATTTAAATAAAAGTTTAATGTCCGAAAAATGATGACAAGCATATCCATTACTGTACTGTACAGTAGGTAGACAATAAGCATAACGAGCAATAAAGATCTTACTGTAGATTAAATATGATCTGAAAAAGTGCAAAGATGTTGACACTCAAAAAAGATGCCTGAAGGCAATTATATACCTCCATGCACAGACTGATGGGCCTACTAAAGTACACAGTATACAGTAGCCAGCCCATAGTCAACTAGAAGTCACTCCGTAGAGTTCATACCTCTGTGCCTGAATACCAACCCTACGTACAGTAGGCCGTGTATGTGTGAATCTGCAGCATACCCTCAAGAAAATAATGGAATAGCCTGTAGTATTCAGGCACATTATTTTTGTTCTTGCCGACTGAATATACACAGAATAACAGACAGGCAGTGATGAACACATAACCTCCTTTGGCGGAGGTAATTATTTACAACACACCTGTGAAAAATTACCTGCAGTCAAAATCTGCTATGTGGCCTGGATTCATTCATAGCCATGTGAGGCAGAATGAAATGCCTGAATTGATGTATCTTTAATACCAGAAGCTGCAATACAGTACAACTCAGTCTGCATTTCCATAGAAATAGCTAAATTGTTCTCATATTGACCAAATTTGGTGACCATAAATAATGCTACTCCAATGGTTAAATGTCATTAGTAAATTGTTTAACTGTCATTTGTAAGTAGTACAGCGAAGTCTTTCAATTATGAACCGACTCAAATACAAACTCTATATTTTATTAATGCATTGATGTAGCCATTACAATGATCTTCTCTAACTATAAAAACATATAAAACTACATTTAAAAATCTACAAAAAAAATAGAAAACGTTATAAATTTGGCAGGAAAGGAAACATTTAAACCAATAAATTATATATAAAACAGCCTTTAAAACAAGATATATTGATCGTTTTTAGCCGAGAAAAACTGTATTCCAATCTACTGTAGGCTGTGCATGTTAAATACTGTAGTACATGGACTGGCATGGGACAACTCAATGCTGGTGGTATATACTGTAAAAGTCTTGAAATGGAGGGAATCGGGGAGATGGGGTACAAAGATGAAGTGGGAGCTCAATGAGTAAATGAAGAGCCTCAACAGTAGCTCAAAAAATAAGGTGATGTGAGGTGAATTTTAACTACTTGAGCATGATTCTTTTTGTATCAAACATTGTTAATTGGGGGTGACTAGGGAGCAAAAGCTTTTTTTTTGGTAGAAAACTCCCCCTTCGGAGTTCGCACCCCTATTGTAGATACGCCACTGTTTTAAGAGATATGTTTGTGCAGTTAACAAATTTAAGATGAAAAGAAGGGGAATAATAACACTTGTTTCACCTTTCACTGGTCTTGAATATAAATTTAAAAATCATTTAACATGAGTACAATACTGTCAGTACTATAATAGGCTTATCAGTGAGCTAAGACAATTTTGACTTTCTTACTTCGATTCTCTCTGCCAAATCAAGTCCTGTTTATGTGTAGTACTATACAGTACACTTTAAAGCATGCGAAATAGGCTAAATGTTTTTGTATGCCTTGTATTGTTTAAACAGCCTATGCATTAAGTGAAAACACAAATTGGCTTATATTATATTGCTTACTCAAGTAACAGTACTGATACCTCTCTAAATAAAGGCCATGATTCTCAATGTTTCGGCCTACATTTGGTTGCCTTTAGGAATGAAGTTTAAGTATAAATATTATTATTTATTATAAACATAATATTTTGCTTTATGGATTTGCATGGTTGTTTTTATGATAAAGACTAGTTTCACACTCATAATTGTATAGATGCACCGTCAAAGAAATGTGTGTCACTGATTTTTATGTACTGTTTAATAAATCAATTGTCATTCTTAAGGGAAGCATTTGGGAGGACGTTTGTTTAATCTGCTATCATAATATGGAATATCAAACACTTACATCTAGTGATCTGAAGCAAGTTTCTGAGAACTGCCCCAAACACTCATGGTTACTATCAAATTCTAAGACTGAGTAGTATAGGCTACAAAGCCAGGGTAGAAAATTACTACATTTTAAAGACCACTTTACATCTTTCCTATGTAACCTGGCTATTTCATTTTAAATCCCAATTCTGAGATCATTTAAATGTTCAGACAGTTAATAACTAAAGACTTTGATTCGAACCAGATACTGTACCAAAGCTTGGTATATTGTCAAGCAATATTGTCAAGTATATTGTCAAGCAATTTAATGAAAAAAACTACAGTAAGTTTAGGTTCAATCATTCTGATCCAACTTACTAGCCAAAATGAAAAGACATACAATATGCATGCAAAGTTTTAGGATATTAACATAACATGTTATATCGCCATCCGCATACGCCTTAAAACTAAAAGAAAATGCATACTTTTGGAGTCCGTACTGAGCTCAAAAAATCCGCAATGAAAATATAACGTGCTTATTCATAAACATATTTTATAAACTTTTATTTATCCGAGTAATCTCATTAAGTGCATTTTTTCGTTGTAGCGCCACTGAACATTGCATTCTGACATGGATATTGGCGCTTTACAAATCCTTGTTGATTGATTAATTTATTCTTATTAAAAACCAACCCAACTCAGCATTTAATGATGGAGATTGGTTTGCGGGTAATTGCTCAATACATTAATGATTAAAATTAAATGTATCAAATAATGTTGATAAAGTATTTATTTTAACAGTGTTTTAAATGGGGATGTTCACAGAATAAGAAGAAGAAAAAAAAACCCATGGAACTGGACACTTGGTACCAAATCTGCTCAAAACAAACTAATTCAGAATTATCCAATATTGACCAATTTGCAAGGGAGTCCAGGAGAAGAAACTTCTCATTTTCAAGAATTTCAGTTATCTGTAATAACCATCATAAATTTGTCATGAGGAAATACATGATGATGAAATCTAAAAGTTCAAAGTAGTAAAATTTAATAACTTAAAAAAAAAACATCTAGTTTCATAAATAATAAATCCTTTCTATTTATAATTGGTTAAAGATTAGGAGAATGCAATCAATTACTGTATATCCTGTTTTGTTGTTAGACAGAATACGAATTAAGAAATGGTAATCTATGATTTTCCCTTGGCTATTCGCCCAAGTACTGTTTATTCCCACATTCCCTACACTAATCAAAATTGTACATTACTGTACATGTCCATTAGATAACAATTAAATAAAATAAAAAAATTCATTACTAAAATACTAAGACCTACATTATAATAGCTATGGGCTAATATATATATAGGCTTGCTTTGATGATTTGAATTAATTGAATAATTGCCTGGTTTGTTTGTTTTTTTTTTTTCGTTGACTGTTTAATTGATTAAAACTAACCTTTCAGAATCAATAAAAAATGACAAGGTGATAGGTGGTGATGGTAAGGTGATTTGAGGTGATTTTTAACTACTTGAACATGATTTTTGGGAGTGACTAGCAGGGGTGGAGTAGTATTTGGAGGAAGGGAAGCATCCCATGCACCTTTCCCCCTGATACGCACTCCTACACTGCATTGCTTTCAGCACTCCTACGCTACACTGCATTGCTTTCAGAATCGTTTAATTTTTTATCACTCCATTTTAATTTTTAAAAAAACAAATAATTAGGGCTTATTAGTATTTTACTACTACTGTAGTACAAAGTTTTCTATTGTGATGCAATCTTGACTTCCTGGTTTTTGATAATTCTTTTGAACACTTTAACACTATCACTTTCAGTTTTGTGGCAACAAAGTATTTAGAAGTAATGCAGAATAAGTATTGTAAAGAATGTACAATAAAGAAGAGTATAGCCCAAGAAGGCGTCACTGATAATGACTTTGTATTATTGCAAGTACCTGTATAGTAAAGCAAAAAGATTTTTTTGATGTGGAATAAATGGAATTGCAATTGGCTGAAAAAAGTAACCTTTAACAATCAATGGAAGGTGCCGTTTTAAGCACCTAACTGTATGTACTTTAGGTGTCATAATCATTGAAAATGTTCACACACTTCTCCATTCAAGATCATGGTCACTGGTACTTAGTCAAGGGCCTATAGGCAATGCAGACTCCAAATTAAGACATTTTTTATGATGGAATAGCCGTGCCTAGATTTTTAATGTCAAGGACTTCTGTACCATCCAGCTGCACTCAATAGATGATTATACCCTGGGCTTATTATACTGGGATAAAGTTTACAAACTTTAAACTACCGACTGTACAGTACTAGAACCTTGCCTCGATTATTGGCTTAAACTCGCTGTAAAAAGTATGCTGTTTGGCTGGGGATCCCAGTTGTTTTCTTGGACATTCTTCATACGAAAGTTACTAACTGTGATGTGATTTATTTTTAATTTGTATTTGGATGCACAGTCCACGTGCTGCAGTTGTGTGCCAATTGCTAAAAAAGTGTAATTTCAAATAAAATATTATTACCATAAAGAATTAATAACTATGACAACTGTTTCTACACTAAAAATGTGACTTGTATTTTATTGGGATAATAACCTTGAAACCCAGGCCTGGTTTGCAGCCTGGGCTGGGAGATTGCAAGAAGTGAAAATGCAGACCTAAATTCCAGAACGCAGAACTAAATCCCTATTCCCATGAAAGCTTAAGATGGAAATTTTTAGTTAGAGTGGCCGAGCGGTAAGAGAGGGTGGGCACCACTAATTATATCATTAACATTGATTCAAATCTCTCCTCACCCAGTGTTAGGTTGGTAGAGCCACCTTCTCGGATAAGGACTTTCAACGGAAATCCAGTGTTTACACATACTCAGCTTGTATGCACTAAATATCTGAACCCACTGCATTTTTTTCGGAAAAATAGAGTTACCCCAATGCTATGGTGGCATGGTTGATTATAGGAGTGTATTAGACCAGTAAATGATCAGGTAGGCATCATACCACACCCACCCGTACCCCCCACTGCGGCACAGCCCCTTGTCCTTGCTGGGGCCCTAGGCGGTCCCACAGGCAATGTGTCCTACCCTTTCCCATTCCACCCTGGCTGCGTCCCTGTGCACACATGTTATCCCAAAGCTGGTCACTCGCTGCACACAAGTCAACTGCACAATGCGAGCGTAATGGATCGTTTTTAATGACGATCCATTCAGACTGCCAACGACAGAGAGCAACTTAGCTCAGTCGGCTAATCTGGTGGTAGCCACTGTGTGTGTGCTGAACCGCGGAGATCTCTAGGTCCCCAGTTCAATTCCCATCACTGACTCTCCTTGTGTTTCAGCTAGAGAGCTGAAATACAAGTTACATAGCGCACCGTCTTTTGGATGAGACGTTTAAGCCGTTGGTCCTGTGTGCATTTATGGCCCATGTGCACGTTAAAGAACACAGTACACTCTTCGGAAAAGAGTAGGGGATTGTCTCCCGGTGTATTGTCCAATCACCACCAGAAGGACCCCACTGGAAACAAGTCTTCTTCTAGACTTTCGTGGGCTATTCTTGGTGTTTACACCGAATAAATCCAATCCAATCCAATCCAATCCAATCAGCAGACGGAGTCAATTATCTAACTCTCACAGGGAGCGGAGTTGGATTCGTGGCCGAAGGTCGGGCCGTCGTACAATGCAGTGAGTGCCCGACTAAAGTCTAACGACGATAATGCTACCATCTTGTGAGTAAACTGTAAACATGTAACATAAACAAATTTTACGTGCAAAGCATTAGGCCTACCCAATCCAATGGCAATGAATGAGCTTTCATCATTCACATTGTAACACATTTCACTAGAAAACAAATCAAAGGTGTAACAACATGCAACTTCTCCATTTGTGAAATACTGGATCTGACTAAAATTAAATTGAAAATAGATCGAAAATCTCAAAATCATCTCACCATCCCTGATTCACAGACACAGTAAGTAAATAAACCACATAAAAATCATTTAAAGTTACTTTTTAGCCTAGCTAGCCAACGCTAGGTAGGCCTAGTCACTTGTTATTATTCAAAAACGTCGGTGTCATGTGTTTATGATCCCACGGCATTCTCCATGCCCTTTAAGATAGACATGTTGGTGTACCTGGGCCTGGAAGGTAGTTGGTACGTACGAATGCCACAGTACTGGGATGATGTAGTGGTGGTAGGTCTAGGCCTAGGGCTAGTTCAACATTATTTTAGATGATTAGGAATTAAGCAATAGTACAACAAATCTCCTTCTTACCTTCTTGGGACACTGATACTCTAAACCATACAAAAATCAAAAGAATGTATCTCCAAATTGTGTAATCCATCATCGTTTTTCTATTAATAATTAAAAAAGGCCTACTACGTCCGTAATTATAAAGTATCGCTGCTTGCGAAATACACCCTATCTATATAATTCACACCAACTTCGTTACAGAACCATCCTACACAATTAAGCAACTTTGGAGGTGAACGTCCTTGTTATATAGGATTTTTTGTAAACGAAAAGCGCCACCAGTTGATAAGATAATTTCGATCTTGTTTTCTATGTGATAGTTCTGAACTGAAAACACAACAAATTTCATTATATAGGTATACTGCAACTGAAGCCCGCACCACACATTGCGTGTGTTTTGTAGCGAAAGAAACGGTAAAACTTTATTAGACATACTTTTGTGAAAATAAAATAAAATCACCTTCTCCATGGGGTTGGTGGCGCTATAATAAAAATGTATTTTTGTTTTAAGTGTATTGTACCCTCCTCAGAAAGGCAATCACTTAAAGGCTGTTTAAAGTATGTGTTCTTGCCGTAGTAAATAATATTTATGTTCCATTGGTCGTGATGGTAAATACTTTTGTTAATGTAAATTCGTTCTCAAATCAAATAAATAAATAGCCAGGGTAGGCAGAGTTATAATATACATAATAATTATGTATGCTCTCTCTAGGCCAGTCTAGGCTCCTCTCTTACAGACTAATGCCTTGGCTTGCCTAGCTAGTTCGAGTCTTTGCCTTAGCTTAGGCCTAGTAGTAGTAGTACTTAGGCTAGGCCTAGGCCTACTTTCTTGAATCTAGAGGCCTACTCCTTCTTAGGATAGGCAGTCCTACCCAAAGACTACTACAGTCTTTTATTATTTCTGTATTTTATTCTGGCTGTATCAAATTTTATTAAATATATATAGTACCGTGTGTACCCTATAGGCCCTATTCGCGTATAAGGCAAGGCTTAAATAGCAAATTACAAGTTAAAAAATGGGGTTGTTTTATAAATAATTTATATGCGAGACATACATTTTAGATATTTGAAATCATGTTCATCTTTTATGGGGATTTACTACTGCAGTAAACCTACTAAAGTGTTAGTAATAATAGTAGGCCTAGCCTATGAACGCATTTTTAAATACTGGGAGATAAGATTTTGAACATCTAAAATCTCATATCATGGTATTACTTGGAAGTTTAGCCCTCTATTTGGCTCTGTTTTTAGCCAGATAGATGTAGCATCAAGACCATAAAAAGCAGCAAAAGGTATGAATTTCAACGGTGAAACGGGGGTTGTCTTATAATACAGTAAACCCGATATACAAAATTCATCCAAATATTTTCTCAAACTCGGTGGTCTTCTTATACACATGTTGCCTTATACGTGAGTACAGTATATACGGTACTTTAATACTAAAGAACTACAAGTAGGTAGTTAGGTAACTGTTTTACTTTAAAGAGAAGTGTCTAGAATTTTATGCTATTAATAATAACTTTGCAGTTCAAATGGGTTTTTTTTCATAGAACAGTAACTAAGTATACATACAAATTTGAGTTACAGTTACTGTAAATGAAGTATGACAAGCAAAATATGATAGCATAGGCCTATTGTAATTTAATATATATTTATATTTTATAGGTGGGAGCAAGTGCAATAAAAATAAATAAAAAATTGTATTTTTAATGAAATTTCCATTAGTTCATGGTGGCGGGTGAACAGTCTAGCCAAAAATTGTATTTTTATTTGAAATCATCATTATCAGTGGGTGGCGATTCGAGGAACAATGTTTGAAAAAAGTCTGATGGCCGAAAGCAACCTCCTATGGTGTTAAATTACATTTTCAATGTGTTTGCAAAAACCTTCATACTGCTTATTATACTGCTTTATGCTCAGTTTCAATGTTAATTTTTACAGATTATCATCCTCAGGCTGTAACAGCAAGAAGTTTCTAGTCAAAAATGGTACTCGAGTCCCACAGGGTTTTTAATTCATTGTGGCGTGCCATCCATAACAACACATTATGTTGTTTATGATATTATTATTAGGCTAGCATTAGGTGCTTTTAAACTGACTTCTTAAAAAGGTGTGATTCAAATTGTTGAAATCCTCTCTGGTAGCACATTTTATTGGGTCTGTTTTGAAAAAGCTCCACCAGCGTCTTGCAACTTTACACTGGGGGACTTCCAGCAGCCTAGCCTGAGCAATAGAGCAATAGAGCACCGCGCAGCAGATAGTGCCGCTAGGCCTAGACATAAGATACAGCAGCAGTTGACAACAAATACGATCTTTGCTATTAGACCTATGTAAGCTTAAAAATAGCTTCTTTTTTTTTAGGATTAAGGCTTGTTTAAATAATATAGCGTTCTTTTTCAGTTTTAAAATATTTGTGCTCGTTAGTAATTTAGTTTTATCGTTTAATTAAGCCATGGTGGTAACTATGTAGAGCAAAGTGCTATGCCTATGGAAGTCCCCAATAAATTGTAGTTGCTATACTAAAGATAAAAGCCAGAATGCCTGATTTAGTAGGGATATTAATTTTTTGTGGGGGCGGGGGCTTATTTTTATAGCCCTTTCTTTTCAGATATATAGTGATTTTTTCTCCAGGTCATTATATTCACATATATAAATTAGGTGTTGCTGCTGTAATCAGTGCAGGAGTAGACAACTCTACCACCAGGTACCCATTTGTGGGGGCGGGGGCTTATTTTTATAGCGCCTTTCTTTTCATATATATAGGGGTTTTTGCCCAGGTCATTATATTCACATACATAAATAGGTGTTGCTGCTGCAATTAGTGCAGGAGTAGACAACTCTACCAGGTACCCATTTGTGGGGGCTTATTTTTATAGCACCTTTCTTTTCAGATAAATAGTGGTTTTTGCCCAGGTCATTATATTCACATACATAAATACGTGTTGCTGCTGTAATCAGTGCAGGAGTGGACAACTCTACCAGGTACCCATTTATACTCCAGGCTGGAGAGAAGCAAAGCAGATTAAGTGCCTTGCTCAAGAACACAAATGAAATGCACAGCAGCGAGGATTAATACCTCAACCTTGAGGTCGGGAAATCAAACCATTTTCACCTACGTGATGCCTCCAACCAGCAGTTGTGTTTCTCACTCTCTTGCGTATTACCAGAGAGTTGTTATAACAAATCCCTGGTATTACAATCAACATCTATTTTGGAAATTGGTGTTTTTCATTTAAAGTATTTTATACTAATTTTATGGAACAGTGTAGACCTAATATTTGTTAATTGTATTATTCATTTCAGGATGTGCCAACTAAGAGAAGAAGTTTACCACCGCTAGGCCTTAACAATGAGAATGGTAAACTAAACTTTAATATTATTTTGTTTACAGATATTTCCTGTCAAAAGTATCCGGGAAAAGGAAACATATAATTCATATATAATTTTGAATCGATGATTTAAAAGCTATAAACTTCTAAGCAGAAAAAGATAAAAAAAATTTTTGTGGTGATTTACAGACATTAAGTATATAGAAATTTTTGATTGATTATCAGCCAATTAAAAGATCTATGCAAAAGAATACAGGAAGGGTATTTTATAACTGTTTTATAAAGCCCTGTACAGACTATCAAATTTTATTTGACAAAAACATGTGACATGCCTAAATATGGTCATGATGACATCACATCATGACCATATATAGGCACCTCATGACTATATATGGGCATACAACAGTGTGATGGTGTGGACAGAGCTTAAGAGACAGGAACATTTGTTTCATTGCTATTAAGCATTAATATTCATATTAAGCACTGTGTTCAAATATAGAATTAGGAAATTTTTACTCAATGCAAACAATTATAGTATATTCTTTATTTAAAAGAGAAATATTATAACTTTTTTTTTTACTTTTTTTGAAAACATTGTATATATTTGAAGACGGGTGGTTAAGGAGCTCATGCTAATGCAATAGTGATTATGTTTTTGCACTGGTCAACTTAACATGTCTGATATCATAATTATCATCTGCTTACTGGCATGTTGTTGTTCGTTGAGCGTATATGTACTCAGTAGTGAGATGGATCAATTCCTTCTTACCAGTGGCTAAGTTTTTCCTATTTGAGGCTTGCCATGCCAAAACCAATGTACTGTTGCTAAATATTAAACGAAGTAATTAACATAAGAATGTGGCAGTATTGTATATATATATGAATATATGAATATAAGAAAAAGTCAATTTTCTTGTTTTGGTCACTGATGATGGTATTGGCTTGACAACTCCCATTTACCGGTATTCTAAGTGCTCATGTTGCCAGATTAAAACAATTCAGTTTCACTAAATTACAAACATTTTACTGCAAAAATATTTCAATTGATTACCATCCAATCATGGAGAAAATATATGTTCACCATGATCCAATATTTTTTTTTTTTTAACTTTTTGGATATTTTATTATTTTAATCTGTTATAATATTGCCTAGCAAAATTTTTTCTAATAGCATAAATAATAGTACCATATTTTTTTATTATGCTTGTATAACGCATACTGATAAAGCCTGATAAAACTTGCAAAAAAAAAAAAAATAGGAGGGTAAAAGAGGATGGACCAATTAAAATGCAAATGCAAAGATAAGAACAGTGCGCCCCTATCACAAGATGTCAACCAGCCCTGACCCGGTTTATACCACATCATTTAGTCCACAAATAAAAATGGAAATGATGGAAAAAGAGAACAAAAATTATAATGTTGCTCAAAGAAGAACAAATTCCAAGCTTAGCATTTCAGATTTTTTAAATGTTAAATGCTAAAACACAGTGTGTGGTATATTAGTAACAAACACAGTGGTATATTAGTAACAAACACAGTGGTATATTAGTAACAAACACAGTGGTATATTAGTAACAAACCATAGATAATCCTGTTAATCTAATAAGTAACACTCACAAATTAGTAATTATACTCTTGAATAAGTATCATGTGTCTTGGTATCTTTATTGCAAAAACATGTACAATTTTCACCCACTACTCACATTGTCACATGACTCAGGTTGGATTGGATTTGATTTATTCGGTGTAAACACCAAGGATAGCCCACGAAAGTCTAGAAGAAGACTTATTTCTAGTGGAGTCCTTCTGGTGGTGATTGGGCAGTACACCGGGAGACAATCCCCTACTCTTTTCCGAAGAGTGTACTGCGTTCTTTAACGTGCACATGGGCCATCAATGCACACGGGACCAACGGCTTCAATGTCTCATCCGAAAGATGGTGCGCTATTATTTCAGCTGTAGGGCTGAAATACAAGGAGAGGCAGCGATGGGAATTGAACCATGGACCTAGAGATCGCCACGGTTCAGCGCACACACAGTGGCTACCACCAGATTGGCCGACTGAGCTAAGCTGCTCTCTCATAAATTGGTTGAAAGTTGTATCTATTATAAATGTTAAAATCTTGGGTTCATATCTAGGAAAGCTTCAATGTTATAACTGTAAATCTGTATTTTTTGTATTTTGGCATTAAACTTGGCCAAGACCTAATGCCCTCCCACATGGCCAATATTTGTAAGGAGTGAAAACATTAATATTGTTCATTTATTTGTGTTCTGAGCTAAAAAAAACATTTTGTTCAAAAACAATATTCCTAGAAAGTAAATTTGTAGAAGGAACTTGTATCATATCGGAAAACCGATTACTGTCAGCAAGTGTGAATCCACTTGACAGAATAACAAGATGACATTCTTTATTGAAACAACATGGAAAATGAAGAAAACATTCATCTTTGCATTGGAATTTACCTTGTCTTTGTTCAGCCATGTGCATTCTGTTTAACTGTCCTGTATCCATATCCCAATTGGAAAATTAAGAATGAAAAGTGCATTCAGCTGCTCTGTGTCTCCATATTTTTTTTCTTCTGAGAACAGTATCGATTTGTGTCTTGATTTATTTGAATATTGTTTTTGTTCATCTCCCTACAGAATTTTTGCAAGTCTCGAAACCTTTTAAATGATTTATTAGTTAAAGTTAAGTTCAGGAGTTCACTTTAGTTGAGCATTATGTTTGATGATTCGTTGGTCAGCTATGTAAATCGCAGATGTCTTCAGTTTGTTTAATTATATATAAGTAGAGCTGTAGAAAGAGGGGAGCACTGTACTCCAAAATATGCTAATTTTCAATTATAATTCAATGTATTAGTGTTTATGGTAAAGCATTTCTAAACAAAAATCTCCCCATCCCTTCCCCACCTACTGGTTCCTTATACATCACATGACCCCTCATGCTCAGTCAGCTAATCTGGTGGTAGCCGCTGTGTGTGCGCTGAACCGTGGAGATCTCTAGGTCCCCGGTTCAATTCCCATTGCTGCCTCTCCTTGTGTTAAATACAAGTTACAATAGCGCGCCATATTTCGGATGAGACGTTTAAACCATTGGTCCCGTGTGCATTATGGCCCATGTGCACGTTAAAGAACGCAGTACACTCTTCGGAAAAAAGTAGGGATTGTCTCCCGGTGTCCTGCCCAATCACCACCAGAAGGACCCCACTGGAAATAAGTCTTCTTCTAGACTTTCGTGGGCTATTCTTGGTGTTCACACCGAATAAATCCAATCCAATCCCTACCGATATTTTTCTCTGGATCCGCCTGTGTAGTATTCAAAAAGTCAGGCAAAATACTAACAAAAAAACAATACAAGAAAATCTGAAACTTTATGAACACAAGTTACATGCAATCTTAAAGAGTCCAAATCTCTCGTAAAAAGAGCGAGTCCTAGAAATTGGAAAAGTTGCCCATGTTCTCACAAGCATTCAAAAATCTATAATATAAATACCCATTTCATTCATATTTAGAATGATTCATATTGTTTAACACAATTCTTGAAAATATATAGTTACAATAGGAAGCACAACACCCTATATATTCACTTTCATTTTCAGTGTTATAAATTTAAAACTGTAACAATGTCAAAAGCTCATGTTTTTTTTAATCCACAGTTACAAAGTTTTAACTTATACCATTAAACCTAGCCTAGAGCTAATGCCACACACACATGGCGGATGATTTTTTGTCTTTTCCCCCAATGTTTTAAGGAACGAAAACATTGTTTTTTCAACATCCAATAATAATATAATAATAATAACGATTTTTAAAGCGCAAACATCACCACCAAAATTGATGCTCAAGGCACATTTAATGACCGATACAGGAAATGTAACAGGATCAATGACCAGTATCATGTAACCACAAGTGGCTGCCAAGAACATAAAATAGGGTTGTTTGTTATTTTACGTTTTCCTGCCTTCACTATATTACTGATTTTTCTGGTATAGAAACAATGTGTTAATATTTGTGATTTATCTGAGGATGAATTTGTTATTCATGCAGTCGTTGTGTATATTTAAAATGAATTAAAGTGAACCGCTGTAAAAGTTCCCTATGATCGTATGTCATTTTATAGGTTGTTACTGTGCTTATGTATGTCCTTAGGAACATCACGCCTCCTCTCGACCTTAGCCGCGCAATCACTGATCTAGGGGTGTAAGTGAGTATAAGGTAGTAAAATACATACTCCAAGTATCGAAATGCACGCCATCGTGTCGGGATTCAATATTTCGACATTAATTATGTCATCATCTGGAATAATTAATGTCAAAATAATGAATCTCGACACGATGGTGTGCATTTCGATACTTGGAGTATGTATTATACTATCTTATCAGAGATTAATCAGTGGACCTTTCGGTAAAGTGAGTATGTTCTTTGAATGTCAAAGTACTATCTTCAACATTATTGAATATACAGTCCCCCATGGAGCTAAGTATGTGTCGCGTATGTGTTTTATCTAATGTGAGGTGATGTCTATTTACCTGTAATGTGGCATGACTACATGCTGCCAACCATTGAAAGGTTAAAAGGTTGATAAATTGTTATTATAGTACAAGCCTTGGTACATACACTATCAAATATTATGTCAAACATTGCTATTGTTATGATATCATAATTACACTTATTAATTCTTTTTCTTTAGATGCACCATCTCCTGGTAGAAGACGAGTGAAATCTAAGAAAAAACCTGAAGGTAAAATTCAGTTTTCAAATTTAATTTTGAATAATATTTATAATAAATGATAAAATTAATGATAAATCTGTTTACAGTACGTTCCACATCTATCTCAAGCACTTTTAAAACAACTTGATATTATACTAAATTTTAAAAGTGTGTACATGCTTAACTTTTGACACAAGCAACCTTTTAAACTTTTTTTTGCAAACTTTTAATTTGCCGCAGCTTCCTGGAAAATGTCCACTTTTTCGGTCATGATAACTCTGTTATAAATAGAAATAATTCCTTTTATGAACATGAACTTAGTAATTAATCAAGAATATTACTGAGAATATCATATCCCCTCTTTGTCAGCCTCCTCCCACCCACATATATTTGGAACTAGTACTTCGCTGTATTCATATGTGATATTAAATCCACCAGAATTATTTTGACTTTTTAAGTGTGCGTCACAAACTGTAGAGAAATGGAAGTCTAATGTAATTGAATAATGTTAACAAGATGTTTGGATTAACATTCAACTGGCCATTACTATTCTTTGTTGTTATGCTATCAGATAAGCTAGTATTAAATGATGCTGAGAGCTTTTTGCCATAATCCCTACAGTCCTGTTGTTCAAATCCAAGAAAGTTATTGAGCATTATTTGATTATAGAAAGTAGTTGTTTGTGATCTTGCTCGATGGTATACACTACATGCACAAGACAACATGTCAATGATTTAACATGCATAAAGCAAAACACTTTTTTTATACCTTGGCTTTATTTTAGAAGGATCTTCAGAGGAGGGTGAATAAAATACATATCATATTAATTCCTCTGGTATAAGTCCACCCCCACACTTGTTGATCACAAAATTTGGTTTGTAAACTTCACTCTAAGGAAAAACTAGAACATAAAATTGGGCATAAAGTAGGAGGCAGGTAGGCTTATGCCTTAGGTAGACTTATACCAGAGGTGGGCTTATTACCCGAGGAATTAAGGTATAATGAAAAGTTTAAATTGTTATTTAGCAAAATGGTTCTACCAAAAGCATCTATGAGGATGAGTAAATGGTAATATAATTTGATTAAAGAATAAAGAAAATACAAGTACTGTACTTGTTATAGAAAGTAATTGAGGGTGCTCTTGCTGTAGGTTTTCGCTCAATTTGTAATCCTGATGTGTAAGAAATGTAATGGGACAATTTAAACGGTTCAGTAATTGAACTTTATATTTGTTTTCATTCTGAAGAAAAAAAATTTACATTTTATCATCACCGCATACAAATTTTCAATTTTCTACTGGACAGCATGTCCGTTAACAGGCCAAAAATTTAAGTTTATTTCTAATAATTGTTATCAGCAGGTGGTGGATTCATGAAACAAGTATTTAAACTGTCTTGCCTAATAAGCATGTGCTTATATCAACAATATTACATTTGTTAAGGGATGGTTGTAGATGGTAGATTCATATTTTTGATTTTTATTACAACATAAAGTTACATCTTATTTTACTGAGTTTTTTTATCAGTATATTCAGGACATAAAGCCATCAAATTCTCCAGGAAATTACTGTAGTAAATTGAATGTACATAGTCTCTTTATGTCCTCTTACAATTTTGAACACTTGCTAATATTCTCATTTCTTTTATTGTGAATGAAAGTATTCCTCATGTATTATTCGCTTTGCAGAATTACGTGTAGACTATGCATGCACATGGTTATCACTAAAATTACTTTTTAGTATTCACTTTAAACTACAAATGAAAGATATTTATTTACTCTCTTGATCTAATGATCGTTTGATCCTCCTGTGAGGCTGACCTGAAGCCCTACTGTAATGTACTACGCATTAGTTGTATTAAACGTCATCAGTGTTGAGATGCGTCGTTACTATTCAATTCAGGTATGCGTTGGTGTTCCTGCATCATTATGAATACAGGGAATGTAAATAAAGGTCTGGAAATGAACTTGGTATTTTGAGGGATACAAATATCAGCCTTCATGTCGACATTAAGCATTGTAATGACCTTATTCATAGCACATGTTATTTAAGTTTCTTATTTACCTGATGTATGCATTGATTGTACGCTAAGATGACATGACAGGAGATTTATAAAATTATCTTCCAATTTTTCAGCATGCTTAAAGCTTCCGGGTGAAACCTTTTTTATACCTTGTCTAGCAAACCTAATTTTTAAACATCCTAAATCCCACTTTGGCAAAGTGGTTCTGCCAAAAAAAGCAAAAGGTAGAGCAGAATATAAAAGAAATATTTTATTGGTCAATATAAAAATACTGAGAGGTTAGGTAATAAGGCTGCCCTTATGCCTGTGTACTTGATATACCATTTTGTGTTCATAAAGAATACTATGTTGAAACATTCATTATTGGAATTGATATTTTTTAAGAATGTCTGATGGTAGAAAAAGTTTTTACAAATCCAAAGAGTATAGAAAGAAAAGAGAGCCTAAGTACCCTAGTAATGGAAGTCGCCATCGTCATAAAGTGTGTCTGTTGCGTTTGGTTGTCTCATGGAAGTGCACCCCCTCATCCCTCATAAGATATGAAAACGCATTCGTTTAATAGTGACATTAATCTAGCTATCGCCCTCTATGAAGGAATTGCGTGTTGTGGAAAACAGATAAACAAGCAAGCAAACCTTGCTAGACTCTACTGGGTAACTGTGATGACCAAATGATCCACTGACCCTTATCATCAGATGCCTAATTTAGAGAACAAGTCTAGTTTCAGTACTGGGATTTTAAAATTTAGGTTAACATGAAAACAATGCAAAAAAAAATTATAAATATTACAACAAAATTGTTAAAATAGCTAGCGTATATTGTACTTTCTTGTATACAGTAATGGCAAATGAACAACAAAGTATGCAGATTGATGGTGTAATTGTGAAAATTACATGTTTCATAATTGCAATAATATATTAAGGGACAAAACAGAGCTAGCTGATTAGGGTAAGATCTGTCAAAATATTTTGGTGATGGACTGGTGGATCGCAACGCACAGTTTGCGGAATGTTGAAATAGGTGGAGTAAAAAATAAAATTGTATTGGTGAATACTAAAAATTGTATTGGTAAAAAGTAAAAAACTGTATTAGATGCTACAGTACCCCTGTAAAAAAAAAGAAGTAAATGTGATGCTGCGATGTAATCATGTAATATGATTGTTACATGCTTTATAAAAATGTAATTCATTTTGTGGATGGGAATATAGATTCATTATGGGTATTACAAGATGAAAACTAAAGTCCATCACATGGTAACGAAAATGTTTTCTTATTCTGATTTTCAACTTGAAGCCAATAACGTATTTAAATACAAAGGAAGTAACTATTATATAGCATATTGAATATACCTTTAAGATGATAATAAGGACATGCAGAATGAAATGATATTTTGTGACTGAGTTATTCTTTTCTTTAACCTCGATTCTTAATGCCCTTCGTTGTGTCTATGCTTATTTGGCATAATTTGCTGGCTATTAATTGAGGCGTATTGATGCCTTGGCTTATTCAATCTTAAATTGTGCGCAGTTGTAAGACACAAATAAACTAATTTGAGGATTATATTGTATCTTGTTATCTAGGTCACAGATTCTTGTTCTGTGACAGTTAATTAATTAGCACTTGATTCATTCATTGGTTCTATGACTATATTTAACTTTACATATTTTACATGTAATTCATAATGTTTAATTCTCAAAATTTATTCAGCAATTTATTCAAATTTAGGCCAGACTTTTTTTATACCTTGTTTAGCGACCCCCGCCTGCCAATAATGAGGATTTCAAATAAAAATTAAATTTTGGTCAATTAGCACACCCGCCGCCATGAAAAAATAGAAATTTCAGAAGAAAATAATAGTTTTTATTTATTTTTAATACATTTCCACTGCCTTGAAATCTCCAAAAATAAGGTATGTATATTTCTTCCTAATTATAACTATAAAGTCACAGCTTAGTTCCAATGTTTATATTTATATACATCATCATTGGATGATGGAATTTTTATCCTCATTTTTTTCATTTTAATTTTTAGTAGATGCCAGCGATTCGCAGCAATCTGGCATAAACAGAAATGCAACAACCCTATCAGAGGAACAAGGTAACCAGAGTACAGATGTCACTGACGGAAAGAAACGGGCACGCAAAAAGAAACGACCCACTTCTGGCTTCGACCCCGACAGCGGTGATGGGGAGAACATGGAGGACGATGCTCCAATGAACTCTTCAAAGATTTCAAACGGAGCTGCCAGACGCAAACGAGGTAGGCGCAGCATAACAACTACACTACATTATGCTACTTTAATGGTTTTATAATTGCTTCAAAATATCCTTTATTACTGCATTTATCATCTAATTGTGGCAATAAATACTTTACTGTTTCTCTATTTATTTCTCATTAAATTATCATCACATTGTTTAATAGTTAACTCTACATTCAAAATTCAACATTGTCTAATAATAATAGTAACAAATATAGCACCAATTAACAATTTATCAAAGGCGCTAAGTGAGGAAATAAAGCAGATTAACATTCCTGTAATAGGTTTTAAGATTTTTCGTAAAAGAAAGCAATTTAGATGAATTGCGACCTGAAAGTAGCAAGGAATTCCAAGTGAAGGGGGCTGGAAAAGAAAAGGCACATTGTTTTGCGTTATTTTCATTCAACAATCAGCATTTATGTTTAAATATAAAATGAGATTTGTTTCATAATTACCATTACCAATCAGTAGTTGGGAGATAAGTATGTTCTAAATTATCACACAAACATGTTGTATTACTCTGTAAGTAACATTTTTATTAGTAAAGAATCATTGCATATGACTTTTACCTCTAAACTATGTAGGATTCCACAAATAGGTCTTTTTTCTATATTGTAGACAGTTCAGCACGATTACAACGTATACAGAGGTCAGTTAGTGATGATGGATTAGCCTCAACTGATGTTCAAAAAAGCTCAGCGAAGAAAAGACGCCGTCCAAGATCCAAGCTCATTGGTAAGACCTATATTGGCAATATTTCGGTGATAATTCTACCTTCTCAGAATTGTAAAGTTAAAGTCAGTTTGTGTATGAAAAAAAAACATAGATTTTTCTTTTGATTGGTGAGTTAAATTTATTGTAAGAACTAAGAAATATAGATTGCTGGTGGCTCTTTATAAATATTTTAAGTAGCAATATTTTGTAGGGATTGCAAATGCCAAGCATCCCAAATGATGAGATTTAATGACCACTAACTTAAATGCCAAATCTAGCCTAAATGAACATTTTTCAACCAGCAATAAAGGGTAATAATTCTGTCTCGTTGATGAGGATGTCGTAATTTGTGGAAGGTATTTCCAGTGTTTAGCAAAGTCGTGAACTTGACTTACGAAGTCATGAATTCCAAACGTTACTGGAGATGTCTTGCATAAAGTACATAAATTCTATCAAATAATCAAATATGTTAACTTTTCTGTATTACTAAATGGTAAATTTTTATTTTTTTGCTCTTCAAAAAACAATGGGCTGATTAACTTTTGAGTCTATTAAGGTATTTTTGTAGCATTAATTGCATATTCATGAGCTAGAATTTGCATGCACAAGTGTAAATATAGTCATGAACATAGACCACGTTTAATTTCATTTCATAGTGTAAACATATAAGTTTCAGGGCATATAAATAAAAATATAAAAATGTGGATAAAATCATGATAAAATATAAATATGAAACAAACTAGAATGTTATGTCTGCCAGTGTACACTGAATTTGACTGAATTCTATAGAATGCATTGTAATCAGTTACTGATAATATTGTAGTGTAAATTCATATTTAATTCAATTCAAATTTTTTTTATTTATCTCATGTGGGGTAATTTTAAACAAGACTGAATAACTACAGCATAAAAAACTAAAAATCTACTAAGAAACCCATTTATAACATGTAAATCAACAAAGCTATTTCTATCTACTTTTATTTAAAATAGCCTTATACCAGTTATGACAAAGGAATTTAATTTCCGTTTAGTCCTACACATACATGACTCCGATGTGGTAGGAGTTAAAACTCAAAAAAAGGGCATGTTCTCTTGTTTCTAAAATATGTTTACATTTACTTAAAATTTGTTTGTCACAGACGGACGAGAGACTGTGTAATAGACTTCCTATTATTTTTGAGCATGAATTTACTATTTTCTGTATCTATCTTTGAGGTTTAAATTATAATACTGTACCAACATATAAAAGAACCAGCTGAGACTGTCCTCAAATATG
This sequence comes from Anneissia japonica, assembly GCF_011630105.1. Taxonomy (NCBI): domain Eukaryota; kingdom Metazoa; phylum Echinodermata; class Crinoidea; order Comatulida; family Comatulidae; genus Anneissia; species Anneissia japonica. The sequence goes on from NW_022711099.1 coordinate 329,559, forward strand.
ATACCAAGGTACTTATAGGAGTTAACAATCTCAACTGGTTTGTTATTTAAGGGTGTGACCCCAGGACTGTGTCTTTTTCGCCGGAAATCAATAATCATTTCCTTTGTTTTGGAAACATTCAAATTTAAGATTGTGTCATCACAAAATTTATTAAATGTATCCAAAACTGAGCAATGACCATCAAAAAACAGGTTAATATTCTTCTGTTTTACAATTTAGTGCATTTCAAACTGCTAATATGAGTGTTTTCTAGTTGTATGTATTTCACAGTGATCATAAATGCCTTAGATTGCATCATAATCAAAGTATTATATAGGGATTATGACTCTAGTATTTGTTTCACATATGTCTATTATGCAATGCTTTTTAATGTTAAAAAAGAAAGTGCAGATGAAGAAGCAATAACGCCGCATGGAAGGCAAGCTGGTGGACGAGTAGGAAAACCAAAACGAAAGAAAACTCCAAAGTAAGTGAATAGTGTATTTTGTTATAACGATATAATATTTGTAGTAAAACTTTAGAAAATTTATTAAAACATTAAATTCAAAACGGCTTTATAATAATTTTAGGATTTTTTTTATTACTATGGCAAATTTAAATCCTGGTCTAAATTACTCATTATTACAGAAAATAACAAATTCTATATTCAGTACATTCTCGGCTGTCTTAAAAATGTCTGTCTTGTGTTGAATTGAAGACGAAATAATGATATGATATGATATGTGATATATTCATGGACAAAATCATTAGTTAGAATCTTTTGATTGATGCTGTTCGAAAGTGTTGAACTCTGTATCTTGTATGTTCTTGTATTCGAAAATAATTAATTGTTTTCTTTTTCCATTTCCTGTAATTTAGTACCAGTTTCATTATCGATATTATCTACAGTATTGGCATATTATACTCGATTGTGTTTTCTAAATCATTGAAATGGACTTTTGAGAATGTATGTGTAGTATAAATAGTACCATGTTTGAATTATTATACCTAATAATGGACAGTAATTCCAACTAAAAGGCTAGCAGTTAGAAATCTCTTGTTTACTATCATAATACCCTGCAATTTATCGAGATAAATTTTCTGATTTAAGAAATGATTAATTAGAGTAGTTTATAATTAGGAATGATTTTTTTTTTGTGTTCCAACCTCTGTTTATGTAGGTTACCTGGCTCTGGTGAAGATGATTATTTAGCTGATGGAGAAGGTATGAAAGATTATAGATGGCAGACATTTTGGATTATAATTACTTAACAGAATATCGAAACCCCACAAATTCCAAAGTTGAATTTGTATTTGCCTTATAAATTTGATTCCAAGCAACTGTGAATTTTGCAATTCAGCAACTCTCGGTCATAGCAATTTTATTTTAATCATGTTAAATTATTATTTATTGGCACAATACATAATATTTAATTAAAATGTTCTAAAGCAGGAGGGCATTATCTGACAGACTTGAGGAGACATAATTTATACAATCAGATTTCTCTAAAACCATTCAAGGAAAGTCTTATTTAAAAACATTGAAGTTTGACATACAAGCATATGGGGCAAAGACAAGTCAAACAGTCACTTCTTGCAAATGTAAATAGTGAAAACATGTTGGAATGTCAACATTTTCTAAATCTATTTTATTGCACTAAACTAAACTACAGTATGCTATGTTGTTATTTTCCCTATTTTCGATGTTAAAACACTATTTTTCGCGCCGCACCTTTAGGCTGTAACGATCGAGAGGAAACAGTCATTAAGAAACTGTAGTAGTGGTAGCTTTTACTACGAAGAAATTGGAATTCCGAACTAGGCAATGCGCATGCGCAGTTACCAAATAATGTCTGTGAATTACCTATAAAAACACAATGAGCATGCGCTTGGAAATGCTAGACAGCCAGTGAGCATGTGCATTGAGTAAGTGACATTATTGAGCCATGTCCAGCAAAAACACGTCTCATGAACCAAATAGTGGCTGCGAAGAGTGTATGATTACCAAAAAATTGTCTGAGGAACCAAGCAACAGCTGCAAAGAGGGTATGAAATAGAAACGATTGAATTTTATATGCAACAATTGAGCATGTGCAATTCAGCTGAAGCGGTCAGGTTATGGATGGAAAATAATGAGAACTCGAGCAGGTCGAAAGCGTCTATTTTGGCTTTCTTTAGACAGTTCATCAGTTTTCATCAGGGGGAATTGTAACTAATTAGGCTCTATCGTCCTGCCTACGTACGTAGGCATATGCATTGAAAATCCCATAAAAAATAACCACAGAAAATGACGACACAACCTAGGGCCTACTACTAGCCAAGTAGTGGAGCCAGGGTATGTCCAATCTCGGGCGGCCATGTATAGATACCCCAAATTGCATTGTTGACAGGCTGTCAAGTGGCTAAGGCTATGTTTCAGCCATAGTTGCAAGCATTTTCATGGCATATAAATAAATTGTAGTTAAGCATTAAGCCTCTTAAAAGAAAAAATTAAAAAAACAGTAACAGGCGCTGTGGATGGCAAAGCGAACAAGGGAAAACAACGTAAAAGATTAAGAGATGAGATCGATATTTATTGGGGAAGAGTGAAATGGTGCAAAACAGCAAGAAAGAAAGATTGATTTGGCGTCGACATCCTGAGACATTTGACCAGCAGTGGACCGACAATAGCTGATGATGAAGCCTCTGAAGGTTATCAACGTAATTAACTTACCACACACCTCTGTCTGAGAAAGCTAATTTCTCAAATACTGTTCTCTAAACACCTGTATGGTACTCTTGTAGCTTCCAAATGATGAATTTAAACAATTTTTTTTACCATTTTATAACTTACATTTTTTTGTTCAACCCAATATTTAAGCTAAAAATTCATTTTTTGGCGATAAATGCCTGGTTTGGCTTGTCTTTGCCACATATAATAAAGCATGGAGAACAAATGGAGACTGTGATCTGATTAAACAATAGAATTATATAGATCATCAAGAGGCCATTAATATTCAGCTTACTTGATTAATTATTCTCATTAAAAACTGTCAAACGAACAACTGTTTAAATGAGATTTTTCAACGATATATATTGATAATTAGAAGTGCAAATTTAAAAATATTTTATTTCATTTCACTTTTTTTTGTTTTTGTTACAGGCATGTCAACAATTGAGTTCCTAGTATCAGCAGAGGATATAGTGACAGAAGATAGGACAGCTGATGCTAATCAACCAATCTCAGCAACAACTCTTCCAAGCCAGCCAATCCCACGACTCTTTATGGAGAGAAAGGGTAATCATATATAATGTATATTGTAGTATATGTTCTATTTTCTATAGTGTTCTCAAGACCCGACTACTGTATATTTACTTAGTAGTGGTATAGTGC
>NW_022711099.1:332917-373921 GCF_011630105.1 Anneissia japonica
TATCTGTCTCTTATACACATCTAGATGTGTATAAGAGACAGCACACACACACACATATATTTAAGAGAGGTCTTAAAATGTGCCATGTCAGCAAAAAAAGATATCATCTGGGAACTGAAATTCTACTGCCACTTTAGTCACCAGAAAGCCTTTGTGGCTATGACATGAAAGGTTTAAGTTCTGGTGGAAGCTGAGTGGTTTTTTTTAACTTTCTTTGTTAGATTTCTCCTCTGTTGCATTTCAATTAAATAAAGGTGTGTTTTTTTTTATTCAGTGGGCATGATGGAAATAATCAAAATGATCTGAAAATCTTTGCACATAGTACTTAACTTTAAAGCGGAAAAGCCTCTCTTAGTCACAGTAATGTGTGAAGAAATGTTATTGCATCTGCTTTTGCCAATAGAGGTCGTTGGTATTTAGCGCGAACCATGGTCGATTTAGTTCTTTAGCTTTTCAAACTTATTTAATGTGTGTATGATAGAAGCTTAACTGGTGTGAATGCTCTAGCATATCAGGATGATTGATGTGCATAATCTAAACTTCTTTACTTATTTATTTCACTCTAGATGGATTTAAAAGTGAAGATAAAGCCAAGATGGCAAAACGGCGACAGAAGGAGGAAATGCCTCAACCGATGACAAGCAAAACAACCACAGAAGTTGCTATCGTAAGTCTTAAACCAGGCAATCACTGCGCACCACAGTCATCGGTCGACACCAATCTATAAAGAGCGCAATGCGACGACGTGCGCGCAACGGATCGTTTTTAATGATATCCATTCGGACTGCTACCGATAATTAACAAACGGCATTGCGTTGTCTATTGCTCACAGGGAACGGAGTTGGACTCGTCATGCGAAAGTCGTACGATGCAATGAGTGCCTGGCTTTAACATTATTATAATTTCTCTTAAATAATGTATGAAAAAAAAACATTTTATTTGCTTTAACATTATTATATTAAATTTCTCTTAAATAATGTATGAAAAAAAAACCATTTTATTTGCTTTAACATTATTATAATTTCTCTTAAATACTGTATGAAAAAAAAACATTTTATTTGCTTTAATATTATTATAATTTCTCTTAAATAATGTATGAAAAAAAAACATTTTATTTGCTTTAACATTATTATAATTTCTCTTAAATAATGTATGAAAAAAAAAACATTTTATTTGCTTTAACATTATTATAATTTCTCTTAAATAATGTATGAAAAAAAAAAACCATTTTATTTGCTTTAACATTATTATAATTTCTCTTAAATAATGTATGAAAAAAAAAAACATTTTATTTGCTTTAACATTTTGCAAAACCATAGACATACAATACAAAGATATAAAAATGGTTATTAAATGACATATCAGAGTTTACCCTCTAAGTTCCAAGAAAAGGATTTACATCCTGACAGGTCAGTTTGACTTTGAGCTATTACTCCTTATTCAGGAAAGATGCAAATGGGAGAGGGGTGGTGAGCATTAACATGAAGATGAGTAGGTCTCAATTAATTGCCACACAATTTTTTGATGATGCAAAGAATAATAACAGTAGTAATATATATGATATCTTATGGTACTTCACTTCAATATAAGTGGCACACTCCATGATAGATTTTGATGATGTAGGTGTTAATTTCTTAAGGAATATATGTCAATGCCCTTTTAATTATTGTGTATAAAATATAAGATTGGTATCACTTTTCCATTTGTTAATTGGCAACAACAATATTGTTGTGTGTACTTTTTACCTGAAAGATAATAACTTACTTTATAAATTAGTCATCACATTTATTAACTTAGCATTCTCAATGACAATGTAATAGGTATTGACAAATATTATAGCGTACAAAATGTGTATTAAGTGAAATATTATTTCTGGGTTTGGAATTTTGCAATTCCATATCTGGGGGTCACACATCCTAAAAATCTCCCCAGTTGTTCCCCCCATTAAAAATGTTCAAAGTTGTTCCCCCCATTAAAAATGTTCAAAGCAAAAATATCATGTTTAAGTAGAACAAAATCACCCTATTTTGTGAGCTGGTGCCCCTCACTTTTTTATCGAGCGCCATACTTCATGTTTGTGCCCCCATCAGGTTCCTTCCCCTCCCCCTCCCACCTCTTTTCAAGACTCCTAGATAAGCCACTGGAAATTCAAATGATTTAAACACTGGAATTGTTAATGTGCTACACAATAAATCCAAGAACAATAGGCAATTGATCTTGCATAGTTGAATTATCTTTTGCAACATAATGATGAGGATCATCAGTAATACTCTCATTTATACATTGTTGGATCTGTTATACTCTGTATTCCTAATCTACCGCCGGTTTATTTATCTCCTTGTTTTGAAATGCAATATGCCTAACGCACTATTGTCACAGCTTCAAAGTCTACTAAAACGCTAGTAGCCATGAAGGCCTATGGATGCTAATCTTGGTAATAGAACAAAACATTAAAAAAACTGGGGCATCCTGACCAGGCACGACATGGTTTATATGCTGACTTTAGTTTTGCATTATGTTTCAGGTTTCAATATTATTCTAATGCTTCGAGGAAAAATATCCACTTTTAAACAATACATACATATAATGTAAACATTGGTAATAGAACACAACATTGAAAATCCAAGGCATGCTAACTACTACTTGGTTTATATGGTGACTCAGTTTTGCTTTTTTTTTCAAGTTTCAGTTTTCAATATTATTCTAAAGCATCAAGGAAAAATATCCACTCGTAAACAATACATGTACTGTAATATAAACACACAAAAAAAATAGTGCATTAACTCTGCATTATGTAGGGCCATCCAAGATTCTTATGGCAAGTACAGTAGAACCTCGTTTTTACGTACCCCAGTTATACGAACCCTCGGTTTTACATACGCCTCGTATGGACGATGACGTCATCAAAAACCACGAAAATATTCAAAACAAATGGCCCTTTTGAGAGCAACCATAAGTAAAAAGACTGTAACAATAAACTATAACAATAAACAAACCATAATGTAACGTATTTTCATTGAACAGTAACGTTGATTGAGTCTAATACCGGGTTGTTATAATCTAAAACCACGTGAACTGAGTGAGATGAACAACTACCGATGGTGCTCAAAATACTGTAATTGCTTTCCTCCTTAGCTTCGTGTGGCAAACCATGAAGAACTCGTCTGGTCGAATTTTCTACACGAAGCTGAGTAGACATAGTTTCGTACACAAACGCTAATTGGTTGGCTCGCGCAGTGCATAGCACATGGTTGCAGCTAGCTCAGTCGGCTAATCTGGTGGTAGCCACTGTGTGTGCGCTGAACCGTGAAGATCTCTAGGTCCCCGGTTCAATTCCCATCGCTGTCTCTCCTTGTGTTTCAGCTGAAATATTAGTTACAATAGCGCACCGTCTTTTGGATGAGACATTTAAGCTGTTGGTCCTGTGTGCAATATGGCCCATGTGCACGTTAAAGAACGCAGTACACTCTTCGGAAAACAGTAGGGGATTGTCTCCCGGTGTACTGCCCAATCACCACCAGAAGGACCCCACTGGAAATAAGTCTTCTTCTAGACTTTCGTGGGCTATCCTTGGTGTTTACACCGAATAAATCCACTCCAATGCTGTTTCACGTACACGAACGCTAATTGGTTGGCTCGCCCAGTGCAGCGCACATGGTTTTAGTTTGTCTCAACAGGCCCAGACAACACCTCAGCTCTGTTGTTTAGAATAGGAATGAAGGGGAATTTCCAAGTTATACCTTTGTCGTATAGGTAATCTTCCAATATTTTCATGTTCTTTATTTTAGTTAAATAAAAGATATAAAGTGATGGATTAATACACTAGACACATGGTTTTATTTGAACACTGTATTATGACATCTTAAAGTGATGAATAAAAACACCTAGAGGCTAGGTCTAGCCTAGGTAACATCATTTGTTCATACATACATTTATTGAGCATTACATACGTATTAGGTCAAAGGTTACCAAAAATTTAACCCAACCTCTATTTTACGAATCCCCTGATTTACTGTAGTACTGTAGTGCAGCTGTTAGAGCTACCCTCGTGAAATAAAGTTGAAATAAACTAAAAAATAAAATACGTACGCCCTCTGGTCCTGTACCGTACATAAAATCGAGGTTCTACTGTATATAGAGGTATTGTAATTGAGAAAGGGATCGAGTTTGCTTTAAGTACTTGCTTAATATTAGTTGTAGGGGAAATAAGTGGATTAAGTTTAAATCTCTGAGAAAGAGTAAGTGAATGTGGGAGTGAAGGAATTAAAAGGTTCTTGCTCGAAATGGAAGATGAGATTATCTGTATGTGTGAAGTCATGGTTCGGATAGGAGGTAAAAAAGTCGAGGAGGTGGTCATTGACCTAACTACGTTACAAATGAACTTGATTTAGAAGTATAATTATGCCTTATTTCAAAAGAAGTGATTTTGAATTAAGAAAATACAGTGGGATACATATATACTGCTGTACATCCTGGTACCATTATCTGCCAACAAATCATAAGAAAAAAAAATTTAAATAAAAACGAAGTAAATAAAATAATAACAAAAAAATAAATAAAAATGGAGAATGATATAGATGCAGGTCTGCCCACAAATGGAGTCCTTTTTCTGGTATATAGACTGCATGAAATTCTAAAGGTTTCTACTGCCAGAAAGTAAAAAGTAAATGTGAAATCTACACAAAAACAAACCACACACAGTGGGTAGACTCATGACAGTTTTTTACATTAATAGTACATGGGGAAAACATTTGCCAATTCTGATATTTACTTAGATGTTTGGATAAACCCCTTACTGTTATTACCTCATTCTTTCCGACAAGACGTTAGGACGTTGGCTCTGTATGGATAACGGCTCTGTTCACGATAAATAATCAGTATGCTATTTGGAAAAGATAATAGATTGTCTCCTGGTGTACTGTCGAATTTCACTTCAATACAATAACATTAAATTTAACAATAACTAAAATTTGAATACGCGCCAGTAAACACCTTAAAAAACCCCTAAATATGGCCATTCTTCCTTTAATACCCTTGCTCATAACGGATCGTTTTTTTGGGGGGTGGGGGAAGATAAAACAAATCAGAATTTAATAATCTTTACAATGATTATAAATTTTTTATTAAATTCATAACACATTCATCAGACTTTTGATGTAAATCAGACACCCTCATGTTTTTTTCAGAGTAAAAACTGTAGAAATCGGCCAATAATATTCTTCCTTTAATAACTTTGCTCATACCGGATCGTTTTTTTGGGGAGGGAAAGATAAAACAAATCGGAATTTAATAATCTTTACAACGATTATAAATTTTTAATTGAATTCATAACACATTCATCAGACTTTTGATTTATATCAGACACCATGTTTTTTTCAGAGTAAAAACTGTAAAAATCAGCCAAAGTCGCTTTTCTTTAATATACATCCTTCTAGCGGTGAAAGTAGCTGGTCGATTTTCTCCAAGAAACACCATTCGAAAACATTATTTTTCTTCTAAAATCATTAGTCTTATCGGTCGATTTTCTCTAAGAAACGCCATTTGAAAACATTATTTTTCTTATAAATCATTAGTTTTATCGGACAAATCAGATCTATGAAGTCCGTTGAAAACTCCTCCATAGACGCTTATGCATTAAATCTGATGCTTGCATAGATTCAGCGCTCTCTTAAATATCGGGCAATATGACTACATTATCCATATTTTTAAACACTAAGATTGTGATCATAGGCTAGTGATAAAGATAGAGATTCTTGTCATGTAAGTTTTATAGTTTTTTGGTACGAGCAATTTATAAATGTCAGTTTTTGTCAAAAAACAACATGGTTTTCTGAGCGGTTTGCGCGTCGCCACCGAGGTGAGCTGTACTATTCCATTTTCTAATGTGTTAGGCTACTGCATGTGTGAGTGTGATGGAGAATTGCAGTGTGTGCTAGGCTTGTTGTAGTACAGTAGTTTGATAACAAGTATTATATATTTGTATTGAAACATGAATGAAATACCTTATAAATTTATTACTGAGCTTGTTTAAATTGTAGTCTGTGGAAACACCCTAAATTATAAATGAACTGTTCCAAATGAATATACGCGTTTGATGCATCGACCACAGTGAAGCGCACATTGTGTGTTGGCCCTTCATTGAGAGTGTATTTAGTGAATTGAATTGCACTACTTAAAAAATGTTATCATAATGTTTTCCTAACATGTCTGTGTATGTTTGGCTGGGATGTGTTGTGTAAGTAAAATTAATCGCTGCTTATATGCAGTACAGTGATTTATCTAAAATAATATATCAAGTCAAATTTCAGATTAACCTTACTACCAAGTTTCAACAAATCAATTAAAGTAATTAAACAAACTGTCAGCAAATAAAGTAATGATATGAATTTATACCTGAATGCTCACAAGTTTATGTAAAACTGCCAGCTATCGCTTATTCATTCATTTATACATCCATTCATTTTTATATATTTTATATTATTTATTTAGTTTTTTACATCATTTTATATATATATATACTGTCTCTTATACACATTATTTATTTATATTTGTTTATTTGTTTAATTTATATTTTGTTAATCATGTAATTTATTTATTTGTTTAAACATGGTTTAATTTATTATTTATTTATTATGTTTTATAAGTTTTTGTTCAATTATCTCTTCATAAAGCTAGGTTTACATTATGTTCTTGGTGGCCATGGCAGCCACGTTTCAGGTAACCATGAGCAAAACGGGATGTACGTGAGACAACTCGGGGGAACGACATGGGAAACATGATTTTTAAACTATCACAAAATTTGCCACAGCAGTAATGGTGCAGATGAGAAACCTAGTAGGCCATAGTAAAACAGGGTGAATGCAACAAAACGTGACGCATGTAATAGGCCGTAACAAAACATGGAGCTGTCTGTAATGGGACTGGAAGCATAAATAGACAAAAAAAAACCACAAATACAACAACAAGAAGCAATCGACTAAGACCAAGCTGTGGAAGAAGGCAAAGCTGTGCTACCGAAAATGTTCTGTCTTCCAATAAACATTCACGCACCCACATGGAGCTTGGCCTTCTCATCCGCCTTCTTCCTGCCTGCTGCCCTCTGGCCTTCCCTCTCTGCAAATGCTGCTGGCCTTCTTCTTGCTGATGCAAAGACTGGATGTATGCACCCAGCAAACATGCAAACACAAAATCTTTATCTTGGGCATTCATGATGTTGTCTCGTCGAAGTCTCAGGATACAATGATTGCTATTGCCTGTGAGGCCTTCTTTTTATACTGTGGGTACAAACGTGCTCCAATGCTACCCTGCATCCGTAGAAATCCTTGACAGAATGTGAAAAACATGTCAGACCTTGATCCGAACATGAGAAACGTGAGGGACCCATCAGAACATGAAGGGCCGGGAGGGAACGTATTGGCATCTTTAGTAGACTGCGTGCCAAACTGTAGTGCCCCTTGTGCCTCCGGGACTCAGTAGCCCCTTTCCCCCTACTACTGATAGACTGTGAGAAAACAGCAAGACCTAACAAACTTGAATACGAAGAAAAAATGGCCAAAATACCACAGTGCCCTACGTTTCGGACAAACAGGGCTGCTGTGGCCACCGGGAACATAATGTAAACCTAGCATTACTCAAGGATAGCACTTACGGTGTTAACTCAATTTAAAGCTCTGTCCACACTATGAAATTTTATGTGACAAAAAAATGTGATATGCCCATATTTGGTTATAATATGACATCATCATGCCCATATATGGACACATCACACAAATTTGTCACATAAAATTTGATAGTGTAGACAGAGCATAAGGCCGTTGTACTAAGGTAAAACAAAAAGGCATGTGTGACATTTAGCTCAGCATAATAATTATGACACCAACAATTGAGAGTACAACTTTAACCAGACTTTTTCATATTCTTTCCAGGCAACTCACAAGGCCTCTCTGACATTATCCCTCTACTGCCATGGGTTGTTAGCTGGCTTTGCTTTATGGCAGTGTATTGTTGTGTATTCATTAAGTCAGGATATAAGCACTTTACCTCTTGTGAATGGAGACAAAAGTTTTTTGATTCACTACAGTTCTTTGGCACAGCCGACCGTGACTATTTACTACCTCCTGTTAGCACTGTGCACTGTGTCCGTATTTGATAGGTAGGCAGCTTATTTTTTTACTACTATACAGCAAAAAACAAGGCACTTACTGCGCTCGGCGGTCGTCAGCCAACGGCTTCGTAAAACGTCCACAGGGAGCGGAGTTGGATTCGTCGGCTGACCGTCATATGACGCAATGTGTGCCTGGCTTAAATCTCTTATCAAATCAAATCAAATCAGTAACTGAGAAGCTTAACCACATAACAATATTTAATCGTTGCAAACACTTTGTGAATTGTTTTTTGCTGCATAAAAAAATGTTTATAATTCATATTCAGTGTGAATTTGTTACCTTCATTATTGATTATGATTAAATCTATAACGATTAATATTGGTAGCTTGATGACAAGATGATTGTCTTCAAATTTCAAAGCTCTTGGTTCGGACCCTTCAAAAAAATTAGGATTTCCACCTCCTCTTCTCTTCTTTGCTCGGTCATCATAATGAGATGTTTTTAAATTAGCACATAGCTTTTATTATGTCATAGGCAAATTTTAAAGAAATGCAATAATAATTATAATTAATTAGGCGAGACTCTTTTAATACCTAGTTTAGCGAACCCACCAGCTGCCAATAATGATAAAGTTTTATTTTTGGCCAATTAGCGTACCCACCGTCATGGAAAAATGAAAATTTCAGACAAAAAATTACTTAATTTTTATTACATCCGCCATTGCCTTGAAATCTAAAAAAATGAAATATATATATTTCTTCCTAATTATATAAATTTAAAGCATTTAACCATCCCATTACTACACTGTTTACATTCACCAATGAATTTTATTTTTAATTCCTCCTCCATTTGAATGTTTTTGCCAAAACTATTTGCTAAATAAAAAAACAAAATTTATTTATTTTTTCTGCCCTTCCTCTAAAAAAATAGGTTCACGAAACAAGGTATAAAAAAAAAATCTTGACTTATAAATAATAGTCCATGTGCACATCTACTTCAAAAGTACCCATTAATAATGTTTTTAAATGATTTAGTGTCTGAATTACCATTAGGATTAAGGGTAAGATTCATTAGTAAGAATTAATCTCAGGTTTTACTTGTAAACATATTTCTTTTTCCAGGTTTGACATTGCCAGACCAGACAAAAAGCTTTTCAGAGCCCTTTTGACTTTTAAATCGGGTGCAATAGCTATATTGCGTGAGTTGTATAATTTAACTATTCATCTTTGTATTCAAATTGTTTTCATTATATTACATCAATACCGTAACAATCTATTAATTATGTTGGATGATATATAACTATTAATTGATTAATAATTATTAATTCATGATTATTTAGCACTTATTGAATGTATATGATGCATTCTTTTACGGAGCATGTTCTTTTTACAGATTTTTCCAGAGTTTGAAATATACAATAAGTTTTCATGTTGTATATTGTGCAAAATGAGTCCTTTAACTTACTATCTCAAATATAGTGAAGGGCGGTGTTGCAAAATCAATAATTTATATGTACAATTTCAGAGAGCAAGTAGAAAAATAAATCCCAGTAAAAGTTATATGATACAGACTTAAAAATTTCAACACCAGAGATTTCAGTATACCTACTATTATTTAAAAGAGGTAATTACATATTCTCAATATTTGAAGACTTTCTATGAGGAGGCTTGCACGAGGACCAAACCCAAACTATGCATACTTCACCCAGACTATTTTAATTGAGTATACCGTGATTGCTTGATTGATCAATTGATTAATTGAACATAGCTTGTAAATTTATGAATAACAGTAAAAGTTACATGATATAGATTTTAAAAGATCAACACCAGAATTTTTAATATCTACTACTATATAAAAGAGGGAATTATTGTCATATTTTTTGTGAGGAGGCTTGGACTGTGCATGCTTCAAGCAATCAATTTAATTGAGTACACTGATTGATTGATTGATATATTGATTGATTGAACATAGCTTATAAATTGATGAATAATTTTTCTTTTTTTGTTTTTTTAGTGTATTTTTTAGCACTAGTTTTCAATGTTGGTCTTGCTGCTGTTGATGATAGAATCAGCTTATTCACGGTATCTGGTGAGGAAGTTGATTTCTGGTAAGTAAAAAATTATATACATCCAAATATAATAATGGATTATGGAGTTAAATAGATAGGTTTAATGAAATTATATATTCAATGATCTTCAATGTTTCATGGTCCAAATAAAATTTATTTTGATGAATTTTAAATGACTATTTTTGCCAGCTTGTGTCATCACTATGCCCATGAATGAGGTTTGTGGCTGCGGGTTGGGGTTTGTGGCCAATCATCACAGGTTTATGGTCTATCACCAATACTGACTACTCCTTTCTCAGGGTATGTTCACACACACGGCGTAAGGCTGGCGTAAGCTTGGCGCAGCGCACGCCTCCGTGGTGTTATTAACGCTACCTGCAGACCCCAGATTAGTTAACGCCACGGAATCTAACGCCAGTGATGCTTGCATGATTTGACCTCATTTCAAGAGATTGACTAATCACGATTGCAATAGATTAGTTACTTTGATCCCCTTCCTGTGCTCTCTATAAATGAAATGGTAAAGGGGTTCTTTTCCTATTGCATTTTACTTAGTTTACAATGTACTGTATATGATTTGTTGATTATGTTTTGTAAGATATTTTAACCTATTTAGGCTGTCTATTAAAACCTGTAACACCAAAAATTGTTCGGCAATGCTAGCTGAAAAATCAGAAGTAAAATTTTTAATTTAAAATACAGTAATCATATAAGTTCACTTCGAACAATTCACAGATTTAAAAGTTTTAATGATGCACTGTAAATATTTTACTACAGTTTAAGAACCTGTACATTATTTAAAACTGAAAACTATTCCCCCATAGGCCTATATTACTGCTAGTATAATGCTAGTGTTAATATACCGAATGCCGTTTGTGTGAATTTTAATTCATAGATTAGCCATGTGTGTGAACATACCCACAGAACACATCCAGATTTACTGAGACCCATGGGAGACCAGAGAATTTCACTTAATGGGAATAGAGCTTAAAAAAATTCAAATTTGCTTGGAAATTTATAGTAGTCACATCGTTGTATAAAAGTATAGGAAAAGGAAATACTACTACTTAAAAACAACGGCCCACTGATAACCTGAGAATTAAAAGGCCGGGAACAGCGTGCAATGGATAAAAATAGTTTTTTACTCTCGTTTCATTGTTCCCTGTGCATATTAGGCTTCACATAATCCTTTGTGCACCTTGAGTCAGCTTAGATAATGTGTCCCAATCACAGTACACGGATCAAAGACTCTTGCATACCCAATCAAGCCACAGATTTGCAGGTGCCTAGGCCTGGAAATTCTAGAAAAATCTCAGTGTTTTGGGGGGTCGGGGGGGGGGGGGGCCAGTATTTTTTGAAGCATTAGCAAACCATTATGACTATATTCCCATGTTTAATCTTTAAGCGAGTTGAAATAGTTTTATTGGTGTTCCAACCAACATTATTCAAAATGAGTCAGCACAGCTATCTTTAGAATAGTTACACTGCATGTTTTGTTTACCCATGTTGTGTCACCGGACTCTGATTGTTAAACTTAATTATGAAGTGCTTTTATCTAGAGCCAATACAATATACATAGCACTCTATAGACATCGCCAAGTTGTGAAAAGATAGTATGATTAATAGCAGGGTAACACAAGCTTGCACAAAATTGGAAACTTCCCCTTTAATGCGAAAATACTTTTTAGGAAGAGTCAGTACACAGAATGTCATGATGTGACATTTACACACGACATTTGCTGTCTCTTATACACATCTAGATGTGTATAAGAGACAGGGCTTGGACTTATCATTTAAACTATAGCCTCAAATTCTTAATTTTTTTTTTTTTTTTTTTTAAGGTGGCCTGAGCTTAAGTGTCTTCGGACCTATACAGGCCTCCATTCATTTATCCAAAAAAAAAACCAATTTTTTTTTCTTCTGAAATGTAAATCTATTGATGATGAATAAAACATTAACAATCTGTCTTGTTAATGTTCCAATGTAAATTTTAATATTTAATATTGCACTATATTTTAATAATGATTTGTAAATTTTATTTGCTAGTTTAATATTTTTGTAATTTTATATTCAGTCTTTCAATTCAGCACATGCTGCAATAGACTGTTTTGCATGCAAGTTTTATTTAAAAAATAAATATACACAAAATAATAAATATCAATTCTTTTTTCATAAATTTTAGGTAAATCTGTAATATATTACAATTTTTCCGTTAGTGATTATATTGTATTTATTTTCATTTTTTATGATTTACTTTGTTTGCAGTGTTGAAAGCGAGTATGAAGACCCCCTATGGTAAGTTTACGTTTTATAATGCTTTTGGAAAATCATACTAGCTTGTGGCACTATACTCAGTGTCACATCGTTAATTAACCATTTATTTTGTAATTTTCTTTGTAGGCCTGAGGATGACATTGAAAAGCGATTGAGCGCATGGAGAAGCGTTAACCTTGTGAGGGCGCTTCTGTCAATGTTTGGGTGGTTATTGCTTGCATTAGCTCCAACGACTGATTTTACAACAGGTAACACTAATTGACCATCATTTTCCCTTTATGATGTTGTTCTCCAGTTCAATTCCATCACTGCTTTCCTTGTGTGTCAGCTGGCAGACAAAACATTTTAAGCTTAAATAATGCTCCATTCTTCAGAAAAGACGTTTAATTGGCTGTGTGCATGTTAAAGAATGTACAGTAGTACACTCTTTAGAAAAGAGCAGGGGATTGTTTCTTGGTGTACTATCTGATTTAACTAAAGCCCCTCTCCCACTAGGGGTTTTTTTCAGCATACGAGTTACAAGAGAATGCCGAGTTGCTAACTCGGCAAAAACTAGTGGGACAATTCGGAAAGCTTGGAGAGGACTCTTACCTACTCGTAGCAGCTCTGAACCCATGGCGCTAATTTTGAACATGTTCAAAATTATCTCCACGAGTAGATAACTTGTAGTAAACTCGAAGAACTCGTAGGTATCTCGTAGAGTACTCAGGGTACTCCTACCTAGCTCATACATTACTCTGGATACTCGTCGGCGGTTTTGTCATCTACGAGTTTGATGCGAGCACCCAAAAACGAGTATGAGTAAGTACGAGCGCACTGAGTTTGCTCGTACCTAACTCATATCTAATTCGGTACAAACTTGTTACGCTCTTAATCTCGTAGTTAACTCTGGCCTCTGCTCGGCATAATTCGTACATAACTCGTAACCAACTCCATAAAGTCGTAGCTAACGCGTAATAAGCTCATATAGGTCCTTTCAAAAGATCACGAGTTTTAACTCGTAGAAATCGTACGGCTCTTAGGTGAAATAAACCTAGGTGGGAGAGGGGCTTAAGGTACCCAAATCAACTTCGAACAAGGCACAAATTGAAACTACTCAGCTTTCTGTGATTTTGCAAACATTTTACTTTGAAAATTCTGTTAATTGATTACAACCATTGTAAGGCTGTTTGTAAAATATAAGAATGGTATTTTTATGCTCTTACCTGTTAATTTTTGAGAATTTATACAAATGTTAATAACTTACCCAAATATAGATTAAAAGATTCAAATATTGAGTTTTATTCAGTGTTTATTTTATTATTATTAATTTCCAGATTTTAAATTTCACAAACAGTAGGCTATCTTCAATTAGAAAATATTATTATCATTATTATTGGAAATGGTATCATTTGTTCAATCAACTAATGAAGCCATTGCTTTAAATGTTTATAGTTTTGCAAATAGAAAAAAAAAACTGTCATCAATCTCATTTTTATTGGTAAAAGTATAATTTGTTATACAATATGTTATAATGTAGTAAAACCATTGCCTCAAATATTTACAGTACAGTACTACAGAAAAGCGAGTGTAAATCCATTTCTAGATCTCAACTGACATGCAGGAAACAAAATGACATATAGTTGAAATTGTGTTTACAGTGACAAATTACATTTGACGTGAATGATTTATTGAACCTATTTGTCTTTTCAATAATTAGATTAAATGCCTTCTCTTGCGTGACTAGTACATTCATAAATGGGAGGCAGTCTGTATTGTTAAATTGTTATAAACAATTATTATTTAAGCATTAATCCCATCTCTTTTCTCAGTTGATTGATTGGTTTCTTTTTCATTAAAAGTAATAGTAATAGTGGATGACTTAATTACAATTTTTTTAATGATATATTTTTAATTCCAGCATCGTTTTTGATTAGCTGACATAGACAATCATTTATTCCTTCTATGCTTGCTTGAAATGAACTGCCTCAACAATAAATAGTAGAACTCAGGAAATTATAATGCTCTCGACAGTTAGAATACACCATACAAAGTGATAACAAAAAACAAAAAAAAGTGGTTGAATATATTGTTTTGTTGGTTTTTAAATTGCTTCAAATAAACTTTTCACTCGGGAAAGTTTTTAATTATTTTTCACCTTTAGCTAAAAAGTATAGAAAGGCAATAAGTCCGACTGTCAGGGTTTCCTTGAAAAGGAATCCTACCTCGAAAAGTACTACCACAAACTAGAGGGCGTTCTGCAAGAAATATCAAATATCTTATAAACACAAGATAGCATTCTCTATGATTTCCACGTGAAAATTCTGTAATAACGCAGTGCACAGCACCCTCTTGCAAAAGTGATTACTTTTGAACTTTGACCAATTTGATTATAGCGTACACCACCGCGCTACTTTACCTTTACGCGTAACAATTAGAAGCGTTGATTTACAATGCGCCCTTTCTTTATTAAGGAACAATTAACGTACTTGATAACAAAATTTGGCGTGACATGAACACCTCACCGAGTGAGCAAGAAGTAAGAAACAACTATGAATTAATGAATTAATAAAATGAGGTTTTTTGGAGGAAGATAAAAAAAAAAAGTAGTAGTTTGATTTCTGATGTGCAAATTCCGTATCAACTGTACCACCGTATTATAAACAACGGTAATAACTGCATGGACAGAGCCTTCTCAGATCCATGGCAACAACTAGGATGCCTTCTCCCAAAAGCGATTACTTTTGTGCCAAATCGACGCTTCTATTTGTTACGCGTAAATCACAGAGAATGCCATCTTGCGTTTATAAGATCTTTGATACACATAAAGTCGTTCGTATCGAACGTGTGTTGCATGTAGAGAACACTTGTACAAATTTCAAAATTCTGTTTCAATATCAGGAGAGTTGGACCTCTTACCAATCTACAGTGAACATTCCTAAATTGCAATCTCTTTACTAGATAAACATACACACATTTTTTTTAATGTATTTTCTCACACCAAATTTTCCTTTTTGAAACTGCATCAAGCCCAATAATTTCATGTACGCATGTTTGATTTATGACAATAAAGTTTATCTGATCTTATCTTATATAGACTAAATCTCATTATGAATCTTAGGAGTGGAGTGGAGTTGTTTTGGTCGTGGGAAAAAATCTTTTTACGATGACAGGATTGGGAGGCAAGGATCTTAACCACCAAGCTATTCAACTCCACTCCAAATGCTTAATATAATATTGATTATTAGGCTGTGCACTTACAGTTGTAATGTTTTTTTGTTATGTCTTCTTCTCATAGAACATTTGTACGACTCAGAAGAACCACTGTGGGAGGAACAGCAACAGACAGAACTGCACCAAGTACAATCAAATGCTTAACGTTCTTTTAAACAAATAAACTATTTAAAGATAGTCATTCCAAATGATTTTAAGCAATGTTTTCTAACTTTGCCATTTGTGATCACAAAGTTTTTTAAATGTACTGTATATGTAGCTGGAATTTTTAATCTGTACATTTTGTATATTTAATTTTTTTGTTTTGTATAATTTTGAAGTTACCACCTATTATTTGAATGTGTGTTTGTATGTGTATATAGCACTTGGTAAAGATACTCTTTACTTTATTATAACTATTTATGAGTATACCATACACAATAAAAGAAAGAATTCCACAGTGATTAGAGTTTGAACTATCATTTATACATAAAATACTTCTTCTTGGCTAAAGATACACTCTTGAGCTAATAAAGTTTAGCAGCGAATCCAATAGGGGCCAGGGGTGGTGCCAGCGTGGGCCGGGGGCAAGGCCCCCGGTCAGGGAGAGCTGGCCCCCTGTCGGGGAGAAAAAGCACAATTCGTCGGGGAGAAAAAATAATTATATGTATTTTCTACATATTATTGGACTTTAAAATCGATTAAATAAGCCTTAGAAACCTGATGCTCATATATGTGATTAAATATTTATTGCTCACAATACTACCACTCAACAACATTTAACCATTTTTTTCATCTTTTTTGTTCTGCTCTGGTAAACTAGCCTGACTATTTTTCCTGGGTATGATTCACTCGGTAAAAGCTTACTATTACGGAGCTTGACCAAGGGGAATGTCACAGGAAATTAGAACTATCATGCATTTGAAATGGCCATTTTACAGCCTTGTAATCTCATGAAGCTTTATTTTTACAGAACCAATGCATTTTAATTCAATTTAACACACACAACGTGGGCTAGGCCTTACCTAGGACTCGGGGTGGCACAGCCTTCAGAATTGTTTGAAAATAGTACCAACTTGGAGGCCTATGTTGTGTGTGTTTTCGATTCACCTTCAATACAGGCATATTGAATTTCATACCTGGGTTGGCATTCTAAAAATTTGCAGAACGCAGCTGCAATTCATATCTTCACAATGTAACATTTATATTTTATCTTGTGTGAATCAAATACAAGAGTTTCCTATATAATATAAATACACAGTAGACAAGATGAACCGTATATTGTTTATTATCCATCATTTGGATTTTTCTAGAGGGCTATTTAGTGATCAACATAGGCCTTTTAAAAAGTATTTACATGGTACTTAAACCCAAACAAGAGCAAAATTGATTTATTCACAGAAACCGTGAATGTGTTTATATCGACTTGACACATGTCTGATTTCTTGCTCTACTGGAAATCTTCTTGCATTTATTGATTGTTCGTAGATGTGTCTTCCGCCATAGCGTCCAGCACTAGACAAAGTTGCGTCTGTGCCTGAAACATCAATTTTGTATAATACTGTATTATCAATTTTCATAGATTCATAATAGATTTGCTGCAGTGTCTACCTATCTGTTTATAGTACACTTAGGTAGGTGGTAGTTTGTTACCTACCAATACACCAACAGCAATCTATTCAAATATTCACAATACTCAGTAATAGATAGCTGGTAGGTGTTTACTAGTACAACCATGGAGGAATAAGTTTATTCCCATATGGTACAACTCTTACTTGTTTTGGCTCACAAATTATGTAAATGAGGCAATTATCTATGAAGAACTACTTAAAAACACACAGAATCTACTAAAAAAACTACTAAGTGCTAAATAGAAAATAGAACCATGTTTATTAAGCTGTTTGGACTATTAAGCTAATGGATATAGCACTAAATCTGCTAATGTATATAGCACTAAATCTACAGTACTAAGGTCTTTTTTGTTATGGGAACATCTTTGAAATAATCTATTTCTGATATCCCTCACTAATAATTTTAAAATCATCAAAAGGATAATTTTAATCAAACCAATTTAGGGGTCGTTCACAATTACCAAAATTTTCACAAGTGTACAAATAGTACTCTTTTACAATATCCTACTCTCCCCTCTAAAAGTGTACATTGCAAAACCATTCTCCATTTTTTGTGAAGTCAAAGTTGTACAGTACTTGGTTGCATAACAAATTCTGATTATATTCATGGTTGCATTATAATTGGCCATCAAAATCTATTTTGTGATTTATTTTGAAACATTTTCATGCAAGTAAAGGTGTACACATTTTCTACCCCCTCCCGGCTAGCGTAGTGTTTGTACACTTATGAAAATGTTGATAATTGTGAATGACCCCTTTACGTTAAATACAAAATCCTTGATCCACATAAATATTTAAAATGTCTCACCTGAATTCATTGCAGCTGGTCTACCGGAGTAATCGGGAATATCATGCACATTTGGAATCTTGTACACCTGATGCCGAATAGTTTCTCGTGTTGTAATCGTACACTCGTTAGGAAGCGGTCGTCTGATTTCAGGATCATCTAACGGTCCTGTACCAGGTCGCCACTGTAGGGAGCTGTAAAGTGGCGCAGACAGTTGATTCACTTGCGATGTTTGTTTTAATGCTTCGTTAACATTTGGTGCAATTTCCTGCAAAAGTGATTCAAATTTATATGATGTTATTACTGTAATATATAGTTAATCTTGGGGAGCATGTGGAAATTGTCAACAACACATTTTTAGGGAAGAGATAACAATCAGCCAATACAAAGCAGCAAAAAGATGAGAATTAACCAAATAAAATAGTCTGACCTATTACAAGGCAATAAGAGCAACCTATTATAATAATGTCATATCACACGCATATATGCAATTAATTTGCATAAACTAACCTGTCTAAAGTTCCTGATCTCCTGCAGATGTTTGTCACATAGATTATCCCAGTAGGCCTGATCCAAAGCCCGAATATTCCTACTAGCATCACAGCAAGTCTGTTTATAATCCACTAGAGCATGTGCTAACTGAGACAGTTTTGTTATCAAATCTATAAAAAAACAAATTAAAATATTAATGTATAAAAATAATTACAGTGCATTAGGTATTATTACCTTCACATTCATTTATGTGTGTGAATATTGTTATGTACTGTGATGAATCAATAAAAAATGGTTATTCTTCTGACATGCTTTAGTGCATTCAGATAGCAAGAATAGAAGTTTAAGGTTAAGGTATGCCAACTCCACCAACCAGCACCTCAGATTTTAGTAAAATCATCGGAATAATTACAACCACAGCTATCAATAAATCTTTTGAATGAGGTTAATTCCTGTTTCTCATGAGATAGGATGTTACACTATGCATGGTTGAGAAACTCAGCAAGTATCTAATGCTACGTTACGTCCATGTGGATGCACATCTGTGAAATGATGTCTGTGTATATCCATTTAAGAAAAGCAAATTACAGTCTATGCATGGATCTGTGCATAACGGTAGGTTAAGCCGGACACTCACTACACCCGATGCAATTCTATGAAGAACACAACACGGTGACGCACACGCAACAGATTGCTTTTAACGACGATCCGTTCAGACTACCACCGAAAATCATCAGACCGCGTCGCATCGTCTAGCGCTCACAGCAAGCGAAGTTGGATCCTTTGAATGTCGTACGAAGCAGTGAGTGTCCGACTTGCCAGAAGTCTGTGTAACATCAGCATGCATTGTGTGTAACATATGATTTTGTCCCAAGTGTGAATCGTGTATAGTTTGCACACTTTAATACTAGTCATCAATTTTTAAAATTTACATTTGCTCTCGGATTCGAAATCAGCCTTCCAGAAGTGATGATGGTAGTTGTCTCTTGTCTCTTCGTATGATGCATCCCTGCCTAATTCTTGAAAGTCTATCTTGAGTGCCTGGAATTCAGCCTGTAGTTCTGGTGTTTTGTAGTACTGAACATCATCTAATATTGCACAAACGTTCTGTAAAACTATACGTATCACATTGTGCAACGAATCTGCAGCGGTGACATGATCTACGAGGCTGTTGCTATTGTTGCTGTGACTCACCCCAACCAGCCTCTGCGGCTTGTCCACTGGGGGCCTCACGGCTGGCACTGGTACTGTCCTTTCTGACATTGAATGTTATTTTAGGTTAAATATTACGTGTTTTCAAATAATATATGAGCTTATGCTAATTTAAAAAGATACGAGAATTTTTTGCCAAAGTCAATAGTAAACTGTACTGAAAATTAGGAAGAATATCAAATGTTACACGAGTGGCTTGTCCTTCCGTCGTCCGTCAACATGTGTATTCATAACTCTATGATGTTGCCTTAGTAAATGTAAACAGCCTCACTAATCACTATAAAAATAAAAGAAATTAAATATTTGTTAATTAAAGTTGCCTATTTCTTAAATAAAATTATTTATAATTGATTTATAATAATTTTGTATTTTTAGTTGTATTGTCACATTATAATACAAAAATAAATATATATCCTTAGAATAACTATTTGAATTAATGGGTCAGGGGTTATAAATTACCAAGCAACCGATGTAAACACAAAGACAGATGTAAACAAACATTTCGTTCGGTACCTGCGGTACAGACAGTTGCTTTATGATCGATAGATCGACTGAAAGGAGGCTTTGTGTGTGTTGCTCGACACGTTTCAATCTTCAAGTAATCTAGGCTACTTTGTAGGCCTATTTTATTTTAAAATGGCATCTGCAAACCCAGCTACCTTACAAACAAGAAATGAATTTCGCAATACGTGCACAAGTGTGCTGCAGGGACTTGATTGTCTTCATCGTCAGCGAACCGTTCTGAATGACGCGATGATCGCTGCTCTCACTGAACTTGGCAATCGTATGACCCTACTTAGGTCTGATGTAGACAATAACACAGATTATCACATTGATGGACCTCTAGTTAGATGTAAGTAGTATCGTAGTCTGTCCCCCTTTTCTGTATTTTAGTAGACCCCACTACAGCAATTTCTATCCTATGGATGACAAAAATATGAAGTCTAGCCTAGTAGTAGTAGGCTTAGCTATGAATTGATTAGTTAGGCCTTTAATAGCCTAAAGAGAAGCCTATCTCTGTATCTAATTATATTTTAATTTATTAATCCTCGTAGTTTTAACATCTGAAACTAAGAAAGCTCAAGCAATCATCCAGGAGATGAAGAGGACATGCAGTGAATCGAGCATACGAATTTGCGGAGAAAGTTATTATCAACAACACATCAATCAACACTACAGTGAAATACAGTCAGTCTTACAGGTGAGGTGATGAATTCTCGTTGTTAGCCATTCCTCATGAGTACACACTTTCACAACGTTTACCAGACTCTTTTTCATCACTTAATTCTGGCAATTTCCTCCCATTTTAAATGCATTGATGCTATTATTAGTATCTTGCAGATTAATAGGCTATGTTTATTATTATTATTAATAGGAGATTCGAAAGTTATTAAATTAACTAGTGTTTTTGTTTTTAACAGGAAATAGAAAGACATTATAATGATGCTGTTTACAGGAGGGATACAGCTGTACCTCCCCCAGTCGATGTTCAGACCCCCTGGCCACCAAAATACGTACCCCCAGAACAGGTTAATACTGTCAAAACTGAGGAAGATACATCAAAATATCCAGGAACTGCTGGCTCCCAAAGAAGTGTTCGATTTAGTCCACAAGTAGAAATGACATCATCTGTTAGTCCACAAGAAGTAATACCATCATCACAAGAAGTGATGACATCACCACAAGATGTGTTAAGATCCGATGCAATGAATCCAACCCCTTCAGCTGGGACGGGCTACAAAATGTCAACATCTTCAACTCCGGGTGTGTTTGAGCACATGCATGATATGACAAAAACACATCCAATTCACTCTGATAGCTGGCCTGAGAACACTACAACTCCAACAAGCGTTTTTGATAGGAAAAAACCACCTCTAGGTACTGTATAATATCCTACGCTATGATTTCAACCTTGTTTTATTATTCTATAATAAATTCAGGAATAATAGCTTTGGTATCAAATTTTTATTATTGTTATATTTTGTTGCTCTTAAAAAGTCTCTCAAGATGGGGAGGAAAAAAATGATTGAACCTTAACGGTAAGCCCCGCCTCTTGGACATTGTTGCTATGGTCCCACAAAACGAATGTGTAAAAATATAAGCACATAGGGCCTGTGACATCAGCACACGCACGTGCTTGTGAGACACGGGTATTCCTATCCTTGTTCTAATTGGTCAGTTGTTAAGTTTGATTGAAAGGTCGTGCATATCACATCCACTTATACCTACAGGTCACAGCATTATAAACAAAGGCTCATTAGTACAAATGTTGTACATAATACTAAGCTATGGTATATTCATTCAAAAATATTTACATAATTATTATTCTAATTATGATTACAATCGTTTTTCTTACAGTTTACCCAGGCCTACGAGATGTCCATAATTACAGGAATTTACCTCAGTTTACTGGACTCAATCTTCCTGTGCCAAATTATCCCAATGGTGAACTTGGCCTAAGAGCTCCGCATGTACAGCACTGGGACTACCACAACAATGTTCGATACTAACGATCTAGCCTACCAAGTGGCATTTCTTTCAATTGAAACTCTATTTGTATAGCAATGAATATAATTATATTGTAGTTTATTATTTTACATATATAGATGTATTATGCAAACAGAATGTTGTACATTGCTCGAAATTTGTTTTAGATGAATTATCTTTACAATAAAATTATTTTATTAAATAAATTAACAATTGAAATTTCTATTGGAAGCTATATCATTTCAGTGTATCCGTGTTACGTGTGTGGGGTGTGTTTTTGTGGGTGTATGTATATATTTTTTACAACTTTACCTTATAGCTTAGAGAATCCAGACCTGATGAGGACAGTACATTTTTTTTCTTCTAAAATATATAATTTTAATTATCGCTAGTGGAGGTATGTGATTTTACTTGAAGAAAAAAAGAAGTACATAAAGGTGTATATTCCACTTCGTAGTTCAGTAGAGCATCCGAACTGTAATCAGTAGGCCTTTGGTTCGAATCTCGATGGGAACAATACGATATTGGTATGTTCATTCCTATCAGCAGTCTAGACTAAAATATACACCAGTTTGCCGAGGAAGCGCTACTGAAAAATGGTTCTGGGCATCATCCGCCATCGCGATCATTAAACTTTTCACGTCCCCGTTAATTTGAAATTACCGTAATCTGTGGCGTCTGTTCGTAAAGCGACTTCAAATTAGAAACCATGTCCAGTTCATCCGCCCGAGAACATGTAAAATCAGCGACTCAGTGTCCTAGGTTTAAGTTTCTTCCAGTTTGGTGGGTTTGAATTTTAATTTGGGATTCAAACAATTGTTCAACATACCTCTCGAACATTAAATAAAATAATGGAATCGCCCATACACGGCCTGCCTATTTTTGGGATCCAGGGCGGAGGTATGCAGTCTATGGAGTGACTGCTTCGGTATATTTCATGCTTTTGCACTCCACATGTTTATTTTCATATTTTTATAAGTAATGTTTTATAAGCATTCATACTCGCAGATTCCTCTTCCTGAAAGTTTAAAATATGCATGTCTATTAATGCTACGATTCAGAATTGCTTTTTGTTCCTTACCATAGACAAACCAAAATGCCACTTTTCAAGCTTTAGTTATTGAATTTGATACTTCATACCCGAATCGACAAAAATGCATGAGGTTAATGGTAGTGGTTGGCCATCAACCTTAGCATAGCTTAATCCTTTTTTCTTTCTTTTTTTTTTTAAATCCTGACCGCACAACGAATTATTTTTTGTTGTAGCCCTAACAATTTACAGTTTCCAGTACTGTATATGTATTCAGGAGGATTGTCAGTCTACTATTGCACGTTCATGGACTAATTCTTTTTAACAATAAGAGATTTACTTAAAGAGATTATAGCTTTGTGTCTTAGGCCAGAACTGTAAAGGTCAATGAACATAAATAATTATATAGCACGATGTGTC
Organism: Anneissia japonica; assembly: GCF_011630105.1. Taxonomy (NCBI): domain Eukaryota; kingdom Metazoa; phylum Echinodermata; class Crinoidea; order Comatulida; family Comatulidae; genus Anneissia; species Anneissia japonica. The sequence continues at coordinate 356,616 of NW_022711099.1, forward strand.
CAATATGTAACCAGCTGTAACCACCACTATGTTGCGTCTATATTCGTTGATTTTATTTCTGACAATGTCATTTTTATCAGGTAACTAATATTATTCTTGATTTCTGGATTGGGAGTGGTATGTTTGATATTTTTAGTGGTACAGTTGTGCAGTTGTTTTTGTGTTCTGAAAGTAAGAAATATAAAAGATCTATCTGCTATGTGTTAGACGTTGTTTGTCCTGTCAAGTGCCAGCCATAACGCTTGATAAGAGCTACCACAAATATTATTTCAGTTTTTAAATAATACTGTATTACTATTATAGCATTACTTACGTGTTAATCTATGTGATTCAGCCATACCCATGTTTATAATTTTACGATTAATAAAAATAAATAAATATTTATAAAGTAGCGTAAGATCAAATGACTACGGTACCGGTATGTCTAGACAAATAAAATCTAAACTCAGAATACTTAAGTATGGTTGGTGAAATAACTAAAGAATTGTTAAAGTTCGTAAGGTTCACACCAAACTTTGTCCTTTATTTGTTTAATACAACACATCTAGATGTGTATAAGAGACAGATCCAGACCTGATGAGGACAGTACATTTTATTTTTCTAAAATATATAATTTTAATTATCGCTAGTGGAGGTATGTGATTTTACTTGAAGAAAAAAAAAAGTACATAAAGGTGTAACTTATAGTGAACAGTGTTACCGTTAGCAAAACCAACGAAACACTCATAACTGAAACGCTTCTGAACAGCCTTGGACCGCCGACAAGTCGTCCTGTACTCGACCAGAGTACGGTACTCAACGTATCGATGTCTTATGTATTAACTCAAATTATTGAGCTGGTAAGTAATATAATGATAATAATACTTTATTTGTCCTCGTTCGATATTCAATTGGAAATTGGGGCTGGCGCACTGGAGACCCTCGGCAGCCGCAGTGCAGCGCCACCAGACTTAACTACAACATGTAGCGGATATACAATTAGGCCTACATTATTTGAATGTAGCGGATACATACAGATAAAAACATGGTCTTTATCTCGCCTAAAATCTCAATATCCACTAGCATTTCTTTCCTATCATACTTATCTGCATAGACATTAAGCCTATATATTTTCTGCCAAAAAGTGGGCCCGGTACCGCGGCCAACTGCTCATGAAGTCAAGATAATACTTTCAATGTCTAAAGCGTTTTAAATGGCAGGTTCGATTATTTTGTTAGAAAGTTCGATTTAAAAGGTAGAAAATTATATATAAAAGATATATTCACGGCATTTAAAATATTTATTTACTTTCTATGTAGGGCCTATAGAGTCCTATGTAAACTTTACTTAGCCCTATTATTATTCAGTATTATCGTGCAAGCTTAAACGATTTTATTGTTAAAAATAAAATGTATGTATTGGCCTTCTTTTACAATCCTAAATATATATACAATGATGTGTCTAGGCCTACATACCTTGATTTTGTAGCGAGTAGGAGTAGCGAGCAGAAATAGTGTAACTGATCATATTGACTATGAACTAATGTTACTCTTCAGACGTGTGTTTTGGCAAATGCATAAAATCTAATTATTATTTTTATTCATTTTAGAATGATATGCTTCAGGAACTGAAAGTCGCTGGCTGGTTTAGTTTGGTGAGATATATTATCATATTTCACTTATTTACTTTTTAAATCGGTTACGTAGGCTATATTGCTTGCTTATTTGTTTATACCAACAAAACAATAGATACGATGGCGACAAATACAGGTGCTGATGAAGAGAGGAAGAGAGAGAGAGAAAACCACAAAAAAAAAGCCCATTAAAAAATTTGTTGTCTAAATGCTGCGTAACAGTAAGAAGCTTTCGATTGCACGACGGACGGTGGGCGTACAACGTAATGACGTCACTAAAAGTCATCTTCGTTGTGCCACTGTTCTTATAATTTTGTTTAATTGTTTAATAGGTGACAAAGAAAGGCAAACCAATTATAAAATGGAGGAAATTAGTTTAATACTTCTAAATCATGATTTAACTTAAGGCGCCAATAAGCAATTAATTGCACATTTCATATTTAATTACCATATGCATTTATAAATATTTGTTTGAATTTTCCTAGAACTGGCGGGACGAAAATATTAACTGGAATGCGTCTGTATATGGCGTCAATTGTGTTGGTATTCCCGGAGACAGTATATGGAAACCAGATTTAACTTTAGACAATAAGTAAGTATTGGTGAGCATGTGCTGTGTACTGTGAATAGGGCCTATTATTATTTTATATAAGTCAGGGCCATTCTAAGCGGGTTAGGGTAGGCAAAATACAATTTAAAAAAATTAATGTCTTCAATGTAGTTATCCTTGTAAAGAAACATTAATTTAATGTATAAAATTCGATTGCATCCTTTAGATTTATTTATTATGGTTTCCAACTCTATTTTACCAGTGTTGACGAGAAATACAACCAATTTCCACCGAATTCAATGGTACAAATTTGTTCAAACGGAAGTGCGACTTTCTCGGCGTATTCTATTTTTCGAAGTTCGTGCCATATAAGCATTAGGTCTTTCCCATACGACGAACAACTCTGCAGCCTACGATTTTCTTCTTGGATTCACGATTTGGGCGAACTAGACATTCATCCGCAGCAACACTCTCTTGACCAAGAAGACCAGTTTGACGACAATGGAATCTGGAGGCTTATTCATGTACAGGGAACACGCGAAGTGGAAGAGTACAAGTCTGGCATTAACCCGTATGTGTACGCTGTCATCTCCATTCAACTCATGCGACGTCACCATTTTCAGTTACTATTTATTTTGATTCCTTACTGTTTCTGCTCTTTCCTTATCTGTTTGATGTTCTTCGTCCCTACTCAGAGTGGAGAGAAACTATCATACGGAATGACAGCTGTACTGGGAATGATCGTCTTTCAAGATTTTGTAACGTTTTCGCTGCCACCTATTGGAAACGAATCTACGATTATTGGTAAGTGTAGGCCTAGTACACGTCATCATTTCGTCATGTTCAGCCGGGCGCACACATTTTATGCATTTTTTTAAATTTGTGCAATTCTGGAAGACTTCTTCATCAATAAGTTAATCAATAAATTGAGAATAGGCCTATTTATATTTATATTTTTATTTTATTTTCAATCTTTCGACAAAAACAGAAAAAGTTGAACAGGGATGCCGAGGAAAAGCAAAAGTTAGAAAACTGTCATCGAAATCCAACATTTTAATCAAATTTTTGCTGGTAATTCAATTTGGCCCGTGTACTTTTTACATTTAAATGTGCAATAACTTGCATTGCCTTCTTGATCCTCGTTTATCCCGTCTACGTATTTTATATACGGTAATGTTTAATGAATTGTTATTGATTTAATTCATTTTCAAATTTCTTAATTCGACGTTTTGTATTTTTTTATCCTCATGATTATAGATTATATTTTCATATTGTCTGTTGCAATTGAGTTGATTTTGTTATTGTTATATTGGTTACTCGCCTCAATGAAGACTAAAACAGCTTTTTAATAAAATATTTGTATTATCCAGTTACATCGATCCTTTGTTATGTTGTTATTGTTTTATTTTTATGTTGTTAGTTTGTCCACATTAAACAAAGAATTATTGAAAGCTTGTGCAATCATTTTTACTTTGTTTATATTTTAAGGTCGATCTTCATATAGGCCTATTGTTCATTTTATTTATTATTAATATACCACTTTACTTTCCAGGGAAGTACATCGTCTCAGTGATTGGTCTTGGGTACGTATCGTTGCTTGTGGAAATCATGGTTACTAACATACATATGCAAGGCAATGTGTACAAAACAGGCGTGTATTTACAAACCTGGTATCGAATTAAAATGGCCGAATTCTCACCGAAACAACCAAGCAGCGGCAATCAGACGGAGGAACCACAACCAACGCAAGACGGCACAGCAACAGCGCAAACAGAGACCGAATATGTCATTCAATTACAACATAATTGTGCTGTTTTTGATTTCTACTTTGGAATTTTGTGTGTTGCCTTGTTATTCATGCTCCTGATCTGGTTTTATACTGTAATCTGAAATCGATAGTACTCTTTATTTTGTTAATATATCACTAATTGCATGTCAAATAATAAATAGTTTTTGATAAACCTGTTACTTATTCGTGCTATTCATATGTCCAGGCACATGTCCTTATCTCTCAATTCCTGTCCAGACTATCAAATTTGACAAAAAACATGTGACATAGTTACTTGGATGGATGGATGGATTATTCGGTGTAAACACCAAGGATAACCCACAAAAGTCTGAAGAAGACTTATTTCCAGTGGGGTACTTCTGGTGGTGATTGGGCAGTACACCGAGAGACAATCCCCTATTCTTTTCCTAACAGTACTGTGCGTTCTTTAACGTGCACAGGTAGGCCTATTTAGTTATCGTCTTGTCTGTTCTTATCCCAGAAGTTTTCCTCTTCCAATCATTATCTTCCTTTAAACAGCATACAAAATTACCATGTATAAATTAGGAAGACATCCATACATACGGTAATTATACCGCGTAAATGTAAAGTAACGTACGGTAATCATGATTTTTATAGACCTATAGTGGTAATCATTTTAATATTTTCTGTTGATTGTATTTAATTTTAACTGAAAATTGTTTAGCTTTAGTTCTCCTTTGGGAGAATTTTTGTAAAAAATAAATGAAATAATATGTAAAAAATTGCAAACAGTAACACTGACATGAGGCTGGTTTTCAATATTGTAAGCAATTAAAAGGACACGCTTTAGTAATATAGTAAATAATTATCAACAAAATTTTAAATAATGGATAATGATATAAAGGAGCAGAAAGTTGTGAATGAAATAGGAGGAGACAACGAGTTTTTAGAGTGAGACCAATCATGAATACCTTTCAATTTTGTTTAAAATACAAAAATCAATACCGTAATAATAATAATTATCATCTTTATTATTATTGATGGAAAATGCCCCGCTCGATGCGCGTCCTGTTGTTATAATGCACCAAGAAGCTAAACACATTGCACGCATTAAAACTTTTTACAGATTTATATTAGGTTGATACCCTTGTTATCTATTACATTCTTGTAATAGATAACATACAAAAAACAGCTCTCTATGCATGGAGGTATAAAATAGAATTCCTTCTATCTAATGAAAAAGACGTTTTGTTTTTTTCTCTTTCGTGTGGTGCACAACCACTTTTATTCAAAATTTTCTTTTCTCATAGTATTTTCGTATTTTTGTTTTTGTTTTTTGTTTTTTGTTTTTGTACTCAGTTTTGTGTTTGTTATAAGTGGATTGATGGAATAAAAATGTTTCCCGGTTTTCCATATTCATATGTGAAAAAAATGGGAGCCTGATCAGTAGACGTAATGGCGAAGAAAGTAAAAAGGTGTTCTGCAGATATGTGGTGTGAAAAAAATATGACGCTCGATTCTTTTATAATTATAGTAATGTAATATAAATAGTTAACTAATGGATGTACAAATAATATTTTAGATTATAATTACTATCTAAAATGATATTATGAGATATTTTAGCAAGAAGTAAGATGAATATCATTAATTTTATCATTGGTTTTGACATACTAAGTATATTATAATAAATGTTCTTGTATCTTGTATATCGTCATTTGTGCTTTGATTCGATTAAGACAAGAAATATATTTAGGACTATCCAATCGAGTTGGGCTTTGATGAAAAGCAAATGATTCATAAATGCATGATTTCTCAGGTCTAATTTGCTTTTAATGTATAAGTTGGTGTGTTAGAAACTTTGTTTACAAAGTAACGAATATGTAGCAAATACTTTACTAATACTCGAAAAAAAAAAACCCTGATTAATAAGCACGTGGCTTTTATATTCAACGAGAACGTTTTCAATAGGAACATGATAGATTGCATTGCATTGTCCAATTGTACATTACCGATTGTCCTAACAAGATAATATAGGATGTCTAATGATTTTCTATAAGATAAGTTGCAATGAATTACCATAAGAAAAGAAAGCATCGATACAAAATGTGGGGTTGGGATGGAGTACAAAGTTTAGTTCTAAATATTTTATTCTTTAAAGTACCATAATCAGAAAAAAAAAGTTCCCCTTTTAAAAACACACAGGTAAGAATCACACTAAAAACAAGGTTCGTTACAATGCATTTATGTATTAATATCAACAAAATCACATCAGAATTAAAACATTGGGCTTCATGCAATTTATTAATTTTGCAAACCACTCATTCATTGTTCGAGCATTTTATATTCAAGAGGGCGGTATAGCAGATGACGAGATGATACTCTTTGTTTTTACATACAGTATTATAAAGGCAAATCAATGTACATCGCAACTGAAATCTTACTTGAGTCTCAAAAAAAAAAAAAAAAAAAATACCATAGGCATGAGCAATAATAACCACAAGGCGCATTAATATAAATAACATATCTGGTGTTTTTATAAATCAGTCGCAGTGTAATGTCAATATTGTATTGAAGACTTAAAACTAAATTGAGATAATAGTCCTAGGACTAATTTTAATTGGAATTTTAAAATACAACATTTACTGAGTCAGTTAGGCCCTTTGCAGAGGATTACTATCAATGCCATAGCCAACTATTGGGACAGTTGGGACAGTCCCACACAATTTTTCTAATGGGTCCACAAAGAATGGGTCCACATTTTAGAAATGGGTCCAAATTATGTTGTTCTCCTTTTATCTTTATTACACTATCCGCTTTAATTTTTACTTCTATGATGTACTATAACAGACCTTTTTTAACAATGTATATAAATCTGTGATTCTTGATTTTCATTTAATTTCCGTTTATTTTCTCTTTTTCTGTATCGTTTTTGAGTTTTCAAAGTGGGCCCCTTCGTATCACCTATGCTCGAAACAGTCACCAACTTTAAATATTGTTGAAATAAAAAATAAATAAAAATGTAATTTTATGCATAAAATGGGTCCACTTTTTGAAAAAATTGGTCCACATTTCTCGTATTTACCTTAAAATGGGTAAAATTTAAGAAAATTGATCCAGATTTTTCATATTTTTGCGTAAAATGGGTCCACATTGTTTGAATTCAAACACGTAAAAGTGGGTCCACCCTGATATTTTTTTTTTAAATCCTGGCTATGGCATTGATTACTATTGATTGGCGTATCTAGGAGTACGCACGCCCCTCCCCCACCTTCAATGCTTGATGCAACGTCACGTTTATTTTGCTAGTGCCTCCTCACGTAATCATAGTGCGCCCCCTCCCCATTACCCCCTCCACACCAGCTCATTATTTCAAGACTCTATACGCCTCTGTTAGCCTACTATCATTTAGTATTTTACTAGTGATGGGAAACCGTTTGCAAGACCTGTGTTACAAACGTCTATAAAAAAAAAAAATTATAGAGAAAAAATATATTCCTCACTAATTAGCAGGCGCATAAATTATAACTATTTGTATATGAATTTAACATACTGTAGGGGACCTAGAAAATTTTTTTTAAAATATCTGTAAATTGGTGTGAAAACTGAGCATTTATTTTAGTTAAAATTACATTTTCAATTGATACATACATTCAATACATTTCACAACCCATGGTATATATGTATTTAAATAAGCAATTAAATGTTTCGATCATTTAAAAAAAATATTTTATGAGGGTTTTAAGATTTTACCAGACAGTACAGTACATACTGCCAGGTAAAAACCTTTTGGTAATGTTTTAACCACGAGAGGGCAGGCTGCGCTTTTTTTTTTTGCATCTGGCAGCTAAGTACGAGAGAAAAGAAACTTCCCACACTGAGCAGCACCCATCGACAACAACAACACGGTGTTTGTGTGAACTCCCAGCTCTTCTTCGGCAAACGGTAAGTGATTTTGTTGTTAATTAAATAATGTTGTAGCAGTCTCTTAGTGAATTGTGAACTTGGATAAATGCAGTTTTTAAGGTAGGCGTTTACTAACCTAATTATCTAAAGTTTGTACGTAAACACATTCTGTGGGTATGGTCAGCTTGAGGTGTAGGCAGCCCTGACACTGACTTGTGTGAACTGTCTGTCATTATGAAAGGGGCTGTCCCCGTTTCCACTGAATGCAGTACAGTACTAGAATTCACAAGCCTTGGCCTATCGTTGCTCACGGCCTAGCTAAGCCAACTGTTTGACATAATACTACAAGACGCGGACCAAGTGCAATTCATTTAGCAAATGGGAATGTTAGAACATAAGTTAAATTCGGCCTTAGTTGCATACCCGCCTGTGTGATCCATGGATGGATCACACTTGATCCCCTTTACTTGTAATTAAAAGTGTCTTGTGGTTAAATTAAATCCCTAAAATATAGTCTAGATGCAAGTCTCATCCCACAGTGAGTTCCTAACCAACTTTACTTTTACTATAAATCTGTCCATACTAAACACCACCAAACAGATGCAAAAATGATTAAAGTATTACCACACGAGAGTAGAAAACATTTTAACAATCAATAAAGACAAGCTTTTATACGGCGATAGTTGTCCGGGTAGCAGGTCAAAATGGCAATAAACCAAAACGGTTTTGGTTTATTGCCGTTTTGACTAGAAAGCATTGTCCGCATTATGGTTAAAATCAATGAATTTTGTTACAGATTTCCCCGTTGTGACATTGAGGATCTCTAACAACATGACATCTGCAGAAACGCATTCAACCATGACCTTTATAAGACTTATTCTAAAATACTGAAGATAATAACACACTTAACAAATTGTAAATAATAAAAAGGTAAAAATAGCAATTGTTCTATTGGTAACCCAATGGAAACTAATTATTTACTTAAATAAATTGGGTCTTTCTGAATCAATTCAATTTCAGTATTAATGCATTCTTTTTATTCCATTGCTGTACACTGCAATAACAAATGTACAAGCAATAAATTAATTCTGAATTTTCTTAACATCATTTTATTTGAAAATTGACAGATAACCTGTCTATCTAATTAATATATAATTAAGTATACTACAATCAAAGTACTCGCAGTTTATTTGTTTCTTTTTTATATATAATTCTTACATAAAATCAGGTATATTTATTGCATAAGAGACATAAAAATACGAAAACTGTCCATTGAGGCATATGCTGAAATTGTGTTACTAGAAAACATGACAAAAGCATAAAACTGACAATTATAAATTTACAAATCATTATCAAAAATATATTGCAATATCAAATATTCTCTGACCGCCAGGGGTTTGAAAAAATAGTATCAGCCACCACCAGACTTTTTAGCAAATTTCAACATTTTTGCGAAACTTGTTGAGAGTGCGTATGTGATCAGATTGACATGAAATGAATACTACAGAACTACAAATATTTTAGCCTTACAATGGTACCAAACACTTCATTCTATATCATAATCTGTGACCCATAACAGTAAAATCAAAATGACTAACTTTAGGAGGTTTACGCAATTTCGCACAACGAAGCTGAGATAGTCCCGATTTTGTGAAAGTAATGCATGAGGGAGATATACACAATGCCAACGCATATACTTTCTGAAACACGGTGGGCTAAACAATTACAGTACATCGATTTTAACCGAATTTAGACAATTAGTATAAAAGTTGGTTTTATTGATTATTAAGCAGTTTTTACTCTTGTGTGGTAATATTTTAAATTTTTTTTGCATCCGTGTGGTGTTTAGTAGGACACTAATAATCAGATACAACATGGTTATACAATACACATTAAAAAGAATTCTGAAATCGATGATGGTAATATTTTTGTAACTAAGAATACACAAACTTATTAGACAATGCAAACACCAGCTATTGTTTTGTCCACTTAGAACCAACCCCTCCCAAACTTAAGATGGTGAGGATGCCTATTGTTTAGCCACTTAACATTCCATTGCTGTATTGGGAGTTATCAAGAGAGTGATGTAGTTATTGTGGGCAGAGGTGGGCGGGCCAGACAGTCTTGAAGTTTTTTTCACCCGTCTTAAGCTAATTTTAAATATTGTCAAATTTTTTGCCAGAACTTAGTGACATATTATTAAGCCTGAATTACAGTAGCATTTTTTTTGTATTTATATTCTACTAATGTACAGTTTAATTTGACATTTGAAATAAAGATTCCTTATTAATCTCCATGTAAAGCTGGCTAATAAATCATGATAATAATATTCAGATCAGATTATCATCAGGAATAAAACCTTTTTGAAGAACAAATTATTCATGTCAGTTGTCAACATCAAGTTTGATAATTTAAGTACCTTTAAAACTTTATAGCTTAGCCTAGCAGTCTACAATTAACTTTTCATATGTCTGCCAGAAATAATTCAGCAGTAACACTATATAGTGGATTTAATTCCAAAAAATAAACTTGCTGTACTTGAGTACCTTGATGTAATGAAATTTTTTGTAAATAAATAATTTTATAATAAGGGGTGAGAAATAGGTATTAAGTTCAAATATGAAGATTTCAATTTACAGTTCAATTTGCAACTATATTAAAATATCAATTAAAATTTGTAAAAGCATTAATGGCGATCATAGTAAAATATCACACTGTTACATGACAATCATTTCATTTTAATTCATTTTGAATTGACAATACTGTAGTACTTCTTATTAAAATTTATGAAGAAAAATCATTATATATTAGGCCAAATAAAATTAATTGCTATTTTCACGTCCCTGCCCTCATCAAATTTTGGAACCTCATGAAAAAATTGCTATTTTTCAAAAACAACATTCATTTTTCTGTGGAAAATAAAAACAATGACTATCTGAAAAAAAATGTCAAGCCTAAGAAAAGGTAGAAACATAAATGGCAGAAATACATTACAAAGATTTTAATTTACTTGTTTTATAAAAAAAAAACCTATTTTTACTATTTACCCGCCTAAAGGTCTATACTCTCACAAAAATAAAATAATTTCAAATCCCGAACGTGAAGCTATCAATTCATTTTATTTGGCCTAATATAGTACTGTAACATGTCAACATCATTTTACACAATCAATTAATGATCCAATCACTCAATCAAGCAACATTTTAGGCTTACTTCTAGGGAGTCATCCTCCTCTTGGTTTGGCAGGCCAGTTCTCCTTAACACTGCTCTCCACTCTGCTCTGTGCAAGTCGATATGAATATCACACATGGGCTGAGGCTAGATTTGATCTGGAGGGATGCAAAACAGCAAGGGGTGCGAAAATTGAGAATGCAGAATGCCTATTCCAATGAAAATTGTCATTTTAGTATTTTAACTCCTAATTTGCTGTCATGTACGCCCCTTTGCTAGGCCTGCTGTATCATCAATAGGTCGTTGTAAACATACTGTAATATCTTCACTTGCATCATAATAGATACCTGTAGCTTCTATCTCCTGTTGCTTTACAATGCTGATTCCATTTCTTGTTCAATAGGCCATGTATTTTCAACTATTGTAATCCCTGCAAAAGAAAAGGATTTCCTGCTGGTGAACTTAAAAGTCTTGTAAACAATCATATTACTCCAACAGCTGCCCCAGGAAATACCTCCATTAGTTAATAATCTACCATCAGTTGAAGCGTCGTGATTTTTACTGTAGTTCCTCTCTCAATGCCTTTCACAACATTTAGATAAAGAGAGAAATAATAATTATGTCATTGGTTTTTATTTTCTTGGCTTGACATGGATGAAATTCGATATTGTATGTCATTACTGTTTTATTTTTTTCACTTTTTTTTTTTCATTCCGTGCCCTAAATGTTATTTAGGGCACTGATTTTAATATTTGGACATTTTCGGACATTAATGAAACAAACTTTTTAATGGACCATGGTATCTCTCCCTATCAGCTTGTGTACCCTCATTTTAATTTTTTGACTCTGCAAGAAGTTTTATTAAAATATTAGACCGTTCAGGATACAGAATAGAATTTTCAGGCATCCAGAACAACATGTTAGAGCCATCCACATTTTTGACTTTGCACTAATCTGAGAAATAGTTTCCCTTTCTTTAAAAAATTCTGCATCTGTCTATGGCCTGAACAAATCACTTAGTTGATTAATAACATACATCAGATGATAATTAGCAGGTGTATGTCGTTTAGATACATCAGCAGACTTGTACACAGGTACTTGTTCAGGTATAAGTTGCAGATTATGTGTTTTTAATACTACTACAGTAGTAGTGCCTGATAATATTCTTTTGCCAGTTACAAATATGTCAAGTAACAGGAATATTTTTGAATAATGTAGTGCTGTTTCACCAGGCAAAATAATGCATTTTGGATATGATGATTTTCACATAACCGTATCTGAATCAGCCAGTGGGGATCTGGAACTACAGTGCAGTTATGTTGATGTTATGTACAGTAGTAGCACATTTGCCATATTTTCGGGAACCGTTTAAATCCATATGGTAGTTTGATTTAACTTCATTGCTTTGAATTAGCTCTAATATTTTGCCTTCTGTATGAACTTCAGTGTAAGCAAAGAGAAATGTTTACTACCAGAATGGCCAGGCACTCCAATCATAGTATTTTGTCCCTTGAATAATTTCTAATGTGTAATCTCAATTTGAAAACTTTACTTTTTCCGACATTGTATCAAAAAATGCTGTAATAAAAGTTTTTTGCTTCCAAAAATATTAGGTTTACTTGATTGTCAAAGACCCAGAAAGCAAAATTGCAACACATTTAAAAATTTTACTATAATAGTAATGCATTAATACTACAAATAACAGACTCATCCGCACCCTTTAACTCCCACGTTCATGTATATAGCCTCGTCATAATGTCATAAATGACACAGTTTTAATACCAGCATTCTACTGTGATAAATTTAGAGCTGTGGCATACAGTAATTGAGGTGTAATTACTGATTGTGAAGTACAATGAGCTGTTTAAAGTTGAAGTGTTCCTCAGGGAAGTCTTTCATTTTAATTCCATAAATAGATTCATCTTCATCTGAATTATAGATTGAATCACTGTCATTTTCGGTAAAAGAGTCCTCTTTATTTATTTTTTTTGTATCAAGATATGTTAAGCAATTAAGTATTGGAGATATCTATTTATTTATTTGTTGCTTTATTATAAATATTCAACACATAAAATACAGTAACCCATGTTAAGAGGGAACCAATGGCATCACACAAAATTAAGAACCTCTTAATAAATACTAATTAAATAATTTATGACGAGCAAAAAGAAGAGACTATGTACGAAGTTGCATCATATTGTACACATCATAAAAATAAGCTAAAATTAATTAAAAAAGAAATATATTATTACTAAACATCCAATATGTGTTTGTGTAGTTTTGTGCTTTGTAAGTACACAGGGTGAAAACGTCCTATTAATTAAATAAGTTTTTTTTATATGGGAGTATAATTTAAGCTGAGAGAAAAATCCTTGTGGTTTTATTGACAAAAATATTTCATTAATTTTTTTCAACAGGTAGATAAACATCTTCACCTGGGATTATATTGTTACTGTACTTAGCACTCAGACATTTTGATCATAATGTCTGCAGAAAATCAAAAATCTTCAGGTAAGTTTATAAAGAGCTGTGATAATTATTGTAATGATGTAATGTGATATTCATACTAATCCTATACTAACATTACGATAATGACAATAAAAATATTTTAAAATTTTGTATGGTTTTTTTCAACCTTCTATATTGGAACTCAAATGGTAATTATGTTAAAACTGAAACCTATATTTTACTGATATGACAACATCATAATTACATACATATGAGAAAATGGTGACAAAAAAAAAGAGACAAAGATACTAATATAGATTTCACGTAGCATAACCTGTGTCTGACTATATGCAATGAGTAATCTTAGAATGAAAATTATCCACAGACAATAATGAATAATAAAATAATAGTAGGCCAAGTATACAACATTTTGTAGTTATGATAATAATTTAATAATGAATGCGCATTGTAAGTTAATAAAAAGCCATTAAAATAGTTGCATATCATACACTATGTGGAAACTATATGATATTTTTGCGTAGCCTAGAATTCATTGTGGTGCACGGTATGGTGATTGAATTAGCCTTTTGCTCATGAACCTAAAAAAGAACAAGCAACCTATGCACTAGGAAAAATTAGGGATAGGATAATAAATTGGGAATTGCATTGATGATGTCATGGTTGACTTATAATAATGATTATCTAATAAGCAAACGCAATTTGATAATGCTTCTAGTAGACCTGAAGACATTATACAGTAGAACTTCTACTGTATAATGTCTTCAGGTTATCTCCACCTATTATTTTAATTCTTGGGAACATCCCTGTCATTAAGGTTATTTATTTGATTGTGATATTTTTGTAGTATTTGTGTGGCTAGCCCATTTTCATTCATTCATGATCCATTAATTGGTGACAGGTTCTCATCAATATATTGATTAGATTTAATTGAATTGGAAGAATAGGAAATAAATATAGTTAGCATGATCTTGACAAACTGTCTTGGCATATTCCAGTACTGTTTAGATAAAAATTTCCATGGTTCAGCATCAACTTAAGGTGCAGTCCTGTTATGTTGAAAGTTTACTTACATTCAGCTAGTCCTATCTAATGCACATTATGTTAACCTGTTTTTCTAAGTATTTGTCCCAAAGCAAGTAATCAATACAATGAAAAATAGAGCATACAATAGACATGCTAGTAACCTTTGATTGAGTGTCAAACTATAGTAATAATTGTTTTCTTTTAGGGAGCTATGCACTCATATTTTTGTGTTTACTGTACCATGCAGTATCTAGTACACTTACTTAAAAAGCCGCTTTTATTAATAGTGTGCATCACTTTCAGAATTTAAATTAAATGAATTATTTTTTGTCATATTAAATATAGGTATTGATGATATGAACAAATAAGTTAAACAAGTCTCAATATCATGATAATGTCAAAGGATCCTATATTCCTTAGACAATGAAGTATTATACTTCAAGGAACTGATAAGGAAATGTTGTGCACTATTAACATCAATTTTAAATGTATGCCATCGTTTTTAATAATAGGGGTTGTGAAGATTTAGTCAGATATCAAGATTCAGATTTTGAATTAAAAAATCCATTAGTAGGATGTACAATTCAAAGAATTTAATGCAAGGTACTGTAGCTTACCATTTGCTATGATAAGCACTGGCTATTCTACAGTACATTTATTGCCTACTTTCTACGTACTTTACACATCTACAGTAATATCCACCTTTAATAGTACCAGGGAGTTGTTATAGTGACTGGAGATCCAACGAAGTCAGGCTCCTTTGTACCATGTTACAGACCGGCCCCTATTGCGATCGTTAAGCTAATTGATTCGCACATTAAATTCTCAACTTAAATATAATTACTTCAAGTTGTACCGCTACCAATAAAATGACGCAATCCTGCCATAGATCGTCACACAGTAGACCGCTCATTGAAGGTCATCCGAGTTTGCTTAGAATTTACAGAAAAGGAATGAAGCAAAGAAGCTCATTTTTCTATTAAAAGTTAACGGAAATAATGCTAACATTAGTGTGTTTTTTTCTTTAAGTGTCGATGTAAAGTAGTTATCTAGGAATACTGGCCTAGGCTAGGCCCTAGTCCTAAAATATTATGGAGACGAGATGCAGCCAAACGTCTGGCGACAGTGCAACAAATGTTCACAATTTCAAAGAAGCAGTCTTAAGCAAGCAGTCTTGTCATCTCTCTCACCTTACCAGGAAGCTTTCATGTTTTACCCATTCTGAAATCTGTATTTTTTTAACTTTAAAGAGTTGACTAGTTCTATTCTACAAATTCATAAACTTCTTAACGAAAAATGGCTGCCTTTCAGTTATGCTGCCGTCGGGTCGCGTGTATGCTGTTAGTTTGTTTGTCATTATTGTACTCGTCTTACAAGAACTTTACGGTACTCGTTGCGGCACGACGAACACTAAAAAGAAGTAGAACTGTATACGATATACAAGAATTATGACACAATTAAATTCCAATTCAGAGAATTATACCATCAATAGTGATTTATTATTTTGAATGCGCATTATCTTGTATCTTCTTCATTTTCCAAAATGTTTAGAAGTGGTTTTGACGAAAAATAATTTTACATTAAATGAAAGAATGAAACACCTAAATCGTTATATTTTTTTCCCCCTTGAAACACTTATTTTAACGGACGCCTAAATACAAACACAAATTAAACACAAATTTAACGGACGCCTGACTACGCCCACTTAGTTCTCATCGGGGACCTACCCCTCCGCCCACATTGTACCGTTCCACTCAGTTCCCCTTCCCCACCCAGATTTCATACACTGGCGCCGCCCCTGTTATTAACACATCATATTCAAATCGGGTTAAATTATTAGATTTAATCGCACATAACAGTGCATGAGGGGAGGGGTGTGGTGGGGGAAGGGGGTGAAATGTTTTGAGATAAACATCTTGCACATATGTCACCCCATTGGACAATTATTGTTTGGAAGTGGTAAAATGTAAAATAGAATCCATCGTTAAAATAATATCTAAGAAATAAGTAATTATGTGAAACTATCATATTTCATTTTTACTTTTTAATAAATATACTGATAATCATTATTAATTATTATGTATTTTTCTGTTTATCAGTTATTCATTCCATCAGTAACGCCATATTGTCATATTATTTAGTTGGATTGCTTAATAGACTGTACTAATATTCATCTGAAAATAATAAAGTAAAGCAGGAAAACTAATTTTATAAACATTTAATTAAAAGAGGAACACCAGGAAATATAAAAAAAAACCTAACACACACACACACACCCACTGCTTATCATTAAATCAGGATTAATCTAACTCGTTGATCGAACCATGAAACCTATACATGTAAAACATAGGCCTATGCTACTAAACAGGAACTATCACCAACAAAAACCATGTTCAATGACGTCACCACCTGCCAAATCATCGAATTTATAATGAGGTTTTCTCTATGAACACGCATGGGCACAGTTTATTGTTGAGTACCAGGAGTACGAACACATGTTTACGCACCAATAACACGAGGTTTCATCGATAGGAACCATTAGGAAAGTGTTTCAATCTTGCTTAAAAATCATCTAATATTATAGACATTATAAATGATAGCTATATTTTCGTATGAGTACAGACAAACGAAAAATTATCGGATTTTTTTGCTTTTTTCGGTGAAATATAGGCCGCGAAATGCCGATCAACAGTGCATCCAAAGAACAATAGTTGAACTATGAACCATTTAAACTGCGCATAGGGTTTTACTATTGGAGTAACATCGGACACTTGGTTTGTTGTTCATGTCCTCGCCTCCCACTGCGGTGCTGCGCTGTTGAAGCCGGT